>NW_024426552.1:22367149-22489363 GCF_017311325.1 Ursus maritimus
GTCTAAAATGGTGGGGGGGGGGGGGGGGGGGGGACACAACAAGCTGAACCCTTGCTTAACTTTGTGGAGCAGTGTTGAACTACTAACGATTTTTTATAAGCAATTAGATTTTTTCGGACACCAATTTATCCTTCAGTCTTCCTCATATACTCAGTAAAATTCGGTGCCATTTTAGTGCAAATAGCCAAATATCTGCATATGGTAAACAAATCATGCCTTTATCCCTCTCTTTAATTTGTGTGTGTCCAATGTAAGATCCAATGCAGTCTTTTCTAAGTATATTAATCCAACCATTAAGCCCATGGACACACACACACACACACACTCACACTTGCACACTTACACACACAAAGAATACAATAAAGAAACCAAACCATTTTCATTCACATAAGCAAATCTTACTTTATTGAATTTGTTTAATGAGTATTCCCTTCTCAGAGCCCACCTGTAAGTCAGTGTTAGTTTCCACAATCACAAGGCACAGGATACTCACAGAGATCTCCCTTACTATGGGGCTTAAGAAGATCTGATTTATACATTTATTTCCAGGATTAGCTTTCCAAAATCCAAATTGTAATGAAGTTTTGAAAAGCATTTAACCTTCATAAGGCATCTGAAAATAAGTGTTTATGAAAATGAAGAGCTTGGCACCCTCCAGAGGTCCTGTATCAATCCTCATATTCACTCTCTTCATTTTCATATTCACATGAAATTCCTGATAATAGTGTAGGCAACAAAATCTTCAATTACCACTGGACAACAGTGATGTATGCATGCTGAAACTTGATCAAGCTGCACTTAATAAAAACTTGAATCTCAATATCTATGTTGAGTTTTAAAATGCATTCGATTGCAAAGGGAAATTTTTTCTGTTTCATTAGTTTTATAGTGAATGGCAATTTCCCACACATCTCATCCTACTGAATAAATTTGTTCATTAGCACAAAACAATAATTCATATAATGCTCATCTAGGTGAGTACTCGATTTTTATGTGCAGTCATGGTGCATTTTAAAAATTTATTTAACATTTTACTAATGAATTTTTATCATACCTTTGATTTCTTCTGTCACGTGGAGTCCTTTCAAAGAACAAGGATATGCTAGGTATTCTGATTTAAATGAACAAACAAGAAATATCCATTTTGGAAAAAATATATTCATATATGATTTTATATAAACACAAACACATATGTATGCATATACGTATAGATATACGTAACTACATATGCAGATATGTATATGTGGGTGTATATATTTGGTAAATATGTATTGCCGATGTAATTGATAATATATAAATTGGTGTCTGTATACATACAACTGTATATTATTAAATGCATGTGCAATGCAACAACATTCATGGCAGAAATAAAAGTCATTAATCCTAAAATTCCAAGCATCTTCAAAATGTCAATTATTATGACAGGCTGGTGGTGATTCTGATATAAAATAGTCTTCATTTTCGAGGAATTTTTCATTTTAGAGGGTTTTTAATTTTAATTCAGAAAAAAAACTGTTTATAGCTCAGTGTGATAACTGTTATCATACCTATAAATGCTGGGTATTATGTAATTTCTGGTAAAAGGCATTTAACCAGGTCTGATGTGGGAGACACTGGAAGAAGTAAGATTTTTAGAGTGGATAATTTTGAGATTATCTTGAACTGTAAACAGGAGATAGAGGAATACGCACAGGCTCAGGCTATTTCAATACAAAAGAAACACTTGTGCAAAGACGACAGAGTATAGGTGAATGGAATTTGCTGCCCCACAGTGTGTCTCTCTGACATGTGGATTATTTGCGGCCAGTCGTTTTTAAGAAACAGAAGTCTCAAGAAGCTTTTCATTTTGCCTTCGCCGCTAAATGCCTAAAAGAATTTAGACAGAGGACCTGTTCCAGGTAGGGAGCTATCACTGAAGAGAGCTACAGTATAATATTAACTAGGTATGGTAGCTGGGGAGGAACTTGGCAAACTATGTTAAAATTTCTATGTCCCATTTTTTTCTTTATGTCCCATTGTTTCTGTATGGCCTGGCTAAATTTGTTTACCAAACATTTACTCTTTTTATCTTCCTGTCAATTGTCTTTCTTCCCTTTGAAGTCCCAAACCCCTGCCCTCTTCTCCTTAGTTCAGGATGACAAATAAAAGCCTCAACAGCCTGACTGCCTATAGGCTTCATATTCTTATGGAGCCCCATATGTATGTAATTACATGTTATTTTCTCCTGTTAATCTATTCCATATTGATTTAATTCTAAAATGGCCAGAAGAATCTTGAAGAGTAGAGAAAAATTCTTCCTCCTGAACACAGAGCAAGCCGGTGATTGCATGTAGACTGCTCTGTGTGGAGAACACTGTGCAAATGAGGTCATGGTCCTTGTGGAACCAGATGATGTTACTCCACCCCCCAGCATCCCTGTTTCCATCCTCCCAACAACAGTTTTGAGCATACAAAGAACGATTGTAATGAAGAGGATAATTTTGAATTTAAAAACATGGGGAAAATAATCAGTTTAAACTGATAACTAATTCAGTGGGAAACAGGGGTGGGGAAAATGGGATAAAATGTTTTTGTCTCCTCAATACATCTTTTACTTATTTAATGTGTCATAATTATTAAATGATAGTGCCAGTACATAGAAATAAATGTATCTTTTCCTTGAAAAGAGTATGCCCAACACAAAGAAAGTTTGTTTGTAAAATTATGCATTTAAAAATTTCCCGATTAAAAAATAATAAATAAATAAGTAAATAAATAAAATTTCCTATGATTTTTATTTTAGCTTCTTTTCCCCACCCTAGTGCTTAAAATATAGAGACATGACTTCTATAGCCATTTATGCTGAGACTCCCTGAAATTCACTGAAGTCCACACTGCAAACTATAAATACAATTTCCTCTTTAAAGTATTTTTCCTTAATAGTAATAGTTTTCCCCAAGTCTGTTTTCCTATTCACTCTTATAAATTTTTGCTTTCAATTTCATTCCAGGGGATTGCCCCTTCACCCAGAAAAAATTTGGTTATACTTTAAATACAATTTAAGTTTTATATTTATAGATTCAATGTCATATGGCAGAATACTATAACTAAAATGAGCAATTTTCAATTTTAACTGCTTATATTGGTAAATATTATTTGTCTTGCAATTCAACTCACATGTGGCAAATTGCCTTTTAATGGTCTACCTTACAAACAGGTGTAGTGTGCGGGAGTTACAGAGATTTTTAATGGCTTTGCCTGTGGCATCTTTTTGCAAAGAATGAATTGCAGCTACTGCCGAATTTAAAAAAAAACAACAACATAGTTAAATATTGCAGGTATCCAGATTTTCTATAAGCCTAAAAGAATTAAAAATAAGAGTAATAAGAATAATTTATCATTACTTCCATTAAAACAACCACCAATTCTATGCCTAAAAATAAGATAATTTTGAGTCAAATGTGAAAATAATGTCACACAAAGGGAATAATCTTTTTTTTAAAAGATTTTATTTATTTACTTATATATTTGACAGAGAGAGAGAAAGCACAACACTAGCAGGGGGAGTGGCAGGCAGAGGGAGGGGGAGAAGCAGGCTCCCCACTGAGCAGGGAGCCCAGGACCCTGGGATCACGACCTGAGCACAAGACAGATGCTTAACCCACTGAGCCACCCAGGCATCCCCATAGGGAGTAATCTTTGGGGATTTAAGTGCCAAGGTTGTTTGGCTACACCTTGACACTTTCTACCCGTATTTTTTTTTTTATTCTTTTTGAATTCTACTGTCAATAGTAATGCTTGATCATTAGTTATTACCCTGGCCAGTAAAGAGAGGCAGTAACACACTTGTCCCAAAATTCTCTGTGCAAGTTTAAGCTTTGGTAACTTCAGATGTACAAACAGTATAACTTTAAACAGAATTGAAAACTGATATTTAATTTTCTTGAACATTCATTTATTTTTGTAAATTTCTAATAACAAAATTATATTTTATTATTATTTTTCATTTTGGTCCCTCAGATTGAAGGTGGTGACATTGTCCAAAAAATACAGTTTTAAAAAAATGCTTATATTTCTAAATCTAAAACTACATTCATTTATTCTTGTAAATTTCTAATAACAAAATTATATTTTATTATTATTTTTCATTTTGGTCCCTCAGATTGAAGGTGGTGACATTGTTCAAAAAAGTTAAGGAAAAAAAAAAACGCTTATATTTCTAAATCTAAAACTGTCTGTTCTTGCCCTTTGCAAACTATACACTAAGTTTGGATCTTAATTCTCGTACTATTTGTGGAAATTTGGAGAAGATATCAATTATCTCAAATGAAAACACTGAACCAATAATACTGCGTTTCAGGATTCCTGTAAATTTTAATAAAAATATATATGCAGTTTCTACAATGGTATCTGGAATTTGGTGGATACTACTTAACTTTAGGCATTGTAATTATTTTTGTGGATTATTCATTTGGTTTTCTTTCATTTAAAACACACTAGATGGTTAAAATCAACTAAGTAGAAAGCTGTAACATGTAAAAGGAACACACAATGAAACATATTATTCAATTAATAATGACCTTTCTAATTACAAACCACACTACATTTTTTTAAAGCACAGACCATCTTTTGATATGCAAAGTAATACTAAGACAATCAATTTAACTTCCACTGCATTCCTCATCACAACTCAATATAGTGCAGCAAGGTCATAGGATCCTGGTTTGGGAATCAGGCAAAATTGAATTGCATTCTTTGATCTAACATGTAATAACTGCGTGTCTGTGGGCAAATTTCTTAATCCACGATTACCAAAACTCAATTCCCTCAGCTATAATATGTGGGCAATCAAATCCATATATGTAATCCAGATCTTTGCAATTTAGAATAAACAGACTCAATCCACCTAATCCACATTCTGTCCAAGTCCCTTCCCAGGGTTTCCACACATACCTAGGATGTAAGGTGACTCTTGTTTTCTGTTCCAGGAAAATGAGTGTTTCTTGCAGCCAGAACATTAGCACTCAGAAAGTCTGGGCTTTTTCTGCTCTGTTGGCTATTGATTTCCAGTGTCCCAAATACTGCAAATCAATAATAGAATTTTTATTGAATGATTTAATTAATAGACTTACTCTCCTTATATGTCTAGGTTCTTTAAATTCTGCTGTTCAAAACAAAAATAATCATTACTGAGATTCTCAGCATTTAACAGTATAAGTGGCAAAGGATGTAAAATCCCAATGTCTTCTGTCCTATCACAAGAATGTCAGCAGTACAGAGATTTCTGTTCTTACTGTTACAGATTGTCCTCCAACATCGAAGAAGGCAAGAACTTGTATAGACCTTTCAAAATAATAATAACAATAATAAATATTGTTTTCTTCTTAGAGTTGTTATTTAAAAAGGGGGGGATATGGGAGAATCTTTATAAAATGCTCAACACAGTGCCCATGTGCATAGTAAGTTCTCAATAACAAGAGTTACCGTGAAACAGGTGGAGTTCCATCATATATCAGTCAGTCTCTTGCAACTTGGAGATACAAGAATATACATGATATTGGAGTTCACAATCAGCAGTCATTCAAACATGAGGGAATTGAGGATTGGAGAGGTTAGTTAACTTTCCCATGGATACACAGCTTGTAAGGAGTAGATAGAATCAAGACTAACTTCGCTATTCTGGCAATGACTAATGGTTATAAAAGTTGGTAAGGCTCACTTTCAATCTGTTGTTTATCATCTTAGAGACTGGAAACCACTCAGACAATGGCAGTGAACCACAATCAGAGAAGCATGGATTGTTCAACTATTTCCTAGAATCTTTTTTGCTCTTGAAGGACAACTGAATATAGTATTACTTCTTTATAAAATGTTTAAAATATTAACATGGACAGCTTATTATCTCTAACCCTATTCATGTAGGAGGTTTTTCAACTTTTTGCCTACCTGTTTTCTCACCCTTTTTTTTACTTCAAAGTCAATGCTAAATGGAATTATTGATGTGAAGAAACACATTTGTACAGAGAAGACTGGATCTAGGTTAAATAATAAATATCTCATCATCTCCTAACATCCTTTTGGAACAGATTTCTTTGGGGCTGGACGATTATTTGATGTGAGGGGGCTGTTTGGTGCACTGCAGGCTGTTTAGTAATAACCCTGGCCTCCATGCACTAAATGATGGTACCATCTCCTCACTTGTGACAACAAAAAATGTCTCCTAAAATGCTGGCAAATGTCCCCTTGGAAACAAAATGGTGAACAAATACTTTAGATTATGAATCAAGATATAACCTAAAGTGATTTTTAAAATTTGGTGTGTGTCAGAATAATCAGAAAAAAATTGATCAAATAGCTCCAGCTGGGCCCAACATTGGGAGATTCTGATTGAGTAGGACTGCTGTGGGTCCACACCGTCACTTTTATACTAAATCCCCAGGTGATTTGGACACACACACAAGACAGAGAAACACAATTGTAGAGAATATGCAACATGTGGCCCTGCTGTTAGAGGAACACAAAAATAGACTCTTAGTAGCAAAGGCATCACAGGAAGTCTGGCTTGGTTGCTCCACATTATCAAGGACACCTGAGCCAGGGAGATATTTGTGCTGACATATACACTAATGACACAGACAGAAAAAGCAGCCAGCTCATCCACCCTCAGTGAGCCCACTTCAGGCCAGACCCAATATTGTGACATAGCATCCTTGCTTAGAAGTGACGACTACAATGCATCAGCCAAGGTTTCAAATTCAGGGTTTTATTCTACCTCAATTAGCATAAAGTCAGAATGACATGGTGGTCAAGAACTTGAGAATTACTGTACTGGATTTCAGGCTCTACCATTTCACTAGCTAAATAATCTTACACAAGTTATTTGCTCTCTTTCTAAACCTCAGTTTTCTCATTTATTTATAAAATAAAGATAATTCTAGTTATCTGTGGTAGACAGAATAATGCCTCCCTCACATATATTGAAGTCTGAATCCTCAGAACCTGTGAATATGTTACCTTAACATGTTAAACGAAATGTTGCAAATATGATTAAGGATCTTGAGATATCAAAATTAAACTGGATTATTTGAGTATAATGCAATCGCAAGCACCCTTCTAAGAGGGAGATTTGACTATTGAAGAGAAGAAGGTGATATGACAAGGGAAGCAGAAATTAGGATGATGTGACCGGAAGCCAAGGAATGCCAGTGCCCTCTAGAATTTGGAAGAGGCAAGGAAGGGATTCTTTCCTGGAACTTCCAGAAAGAGTTGGCCTTGCTGACATCTTGATTTTAGCCTCATGAGACTCACTTCAGGTTTCTGACCTCCAGAATTGTAAGAGGATAAATTTGGGTTGTTTTAGGCCATTAAGATTATGGTAATTTATTACAGTAGCAACAGGGAACTAATGCATTATCTCATCGGTTTGCTGTGAGGATTGAGTTAATACATGTAAAGCATTTAGAAGAATGTCACACAGGAAGCATTAATGTGTTTACTTTTATTATCCATAATGTATTGCATGTCTCTAAATCATAATTTTGTTCTAAATAATCTATCATTACTAACTTATTCCATTATGGTTTCTCAATAAACACATCAATGGCTTATATGGTGGAACAAGTAAAGTCTACATGACACTGTCTTACATGTTCCAATAGCCCCAGAGCTTCTCAGATTGGGAAAACTTTGATCCAAATTGTATTAGCCCATCTGAATGGAGATAAAGTTTCCCTGTGAAGAAGTAGGATGCCATTGTATAAGCCAGAGTTGTAGGGCCACCCAAGACCAAAAGTCTAAATTTATTGGTGAAATCTTCAACTTATAATGTGTTCCTAATTCCAAACTATAAAATTAAGTTCTATATGCAGGATCTTTTTATTTTTGCTTAAAAATATATTTGGTTAGAAGTTACATTGGAAAAACTTTTCTTTCTTAAAATTTATCTTATGTTTTGTCTTTCAAAAATTTGTCATGTAAACAAATCATATACATTTTAAATAGAAAACAAAATAACTTCCTACTCTCCTGTCTTTCTACAAAGGAGGCCTCTTGATCTAATGGTGAAATTACCTTATAGTCCTTTTTAGTTGCGTAAAATAGTTCAGCTAATTTCCTTATACTATGTTCAATTTAAAAAGCATTTTTGCATATGGTATTTTATTTGCATCATATCTATGAGGTAGGTAAGGAAGGGATTTACTATTAGTCCTATTTTATAAATGAGAAGACTGAGGCAAAAGGATTTTAATGACTTACGTCATGCTACCTCCTTACTCAATAGTAGAGAAAAGGTTATAGATCTGATTCCTAATTCAGCCTTTTCGATATTTTTGATATAATTGGTTAGATTTTGGGGCCAAGAGGAAGAGACACATTAGGATCACCTGTATGAATCCAGTGCAAGGAAACAGATGTAATGAAGAAAAGAATGTATGGTTTTAGCAGCGCAATCGACACAATTCCTAGCCTCAAGGTATAGAACAAGAAGAGACTTCACAAAACACCAGGGAAGCTCTTCAGCATTGTGTGTGATGAAGGCCTGTGCTGACTGACCACACCATCTTGCCTTACCAATGTTCTTTACATGGAGCATTTTCAATGACTCTTTCTGGTGCTATTTATTATGAGCTCCATATTCTTACAACACTATGAGAGAAAGCACTGATATGATGGTGCTACTCACCTCTGGCTTGTTCCAAGTGCCTAGGACAGTCCATTGTGGCTCTGGCAATAGGTGATCTCTTATCAGGGATCCAGTTCTGTTAGAACTCAATGAGGGTCACTATCCAAGGGTGAACCCATATGGCTCCAAAGCACCTGTGTGTAGCATTAACCAAGGATAAAAGCACATTTCTTTTCCTCTGTTCAGAACTTTACTGCATGACACTGTGCTATTGATTTATGTTCATAAATACTTTCATTCTTAGATGAAAGAAAAAATGGGAAAGTTTCTTATAGAACGCATATTATCATTTAAAACAAGAGTAGGCAGTGTATTTTTAAAACTTTATACAGGAGAAACAAACTTCAGATATAGGGTGAAAATACTCTTAGTATTCCATAAGAATGTCAGATTTAATGCATAACCTTCCTGACTTTTTAATAACTATGTCATGTCTACTGCTGGTAATTATCAAATAAAGTGAAGACCTTATTTAACCTTCTTAGCATAATCATGGAAACAAAGTGACACCTTTGCTAACATCTGTTATTTGGGAGTTTACACCCTCACATTTGTTAAAGCAAACATCAAGTGGAAATTTGACGCTCCTATTTTTTTTCTTGTGGTTGTTACTTATTGGTTTAATCATAACAATGTACATCAGAAGGATTTTCCATTTTTCAAGGGAAATATTAAATATTCATTGAGAGAGTTTTCTTCGTTTGTAAAGGATTACTCAGTACACTGTCATGACAGTTTCACAGAAGGAAAGACACTGCTTTAAGTAATGGAACACAGTCACCCACATCAAGTGAAAACAATTCAGAATTTGCTCCCCTTTATCCCATCAATTCTCACTCATTCTCTCTCTCCCTGTTACTCCCCTAAAAACAGAATCCAGAAGCCTAAGTTCTGGATGTTAATGTCTGCTCTAGGAAATTCTGCAGTCAATTTTCCCCCCTCTCTTATATTTTTTTTTTTTAAAGATTTTATTTATTTATTTGACAGAGATAGAGACAGCCAGTGAGAGAGGGAACACAAGCAGGGGGAGTGGGAGAGGAAGAAGCAGGCTCATAGCAGAGGAGCCTGATGTGGGGCTCGATCCCACAACGCCGGGATCACGCCCTGAGCTGAAGGCAGACGCTTAACCACTGTGCCACCCAGGCGCCCCTCCTCCTCTCTTATATTTTTAATCCCTTATTCCATTGTCTTCCTATTCTAATTGAAGAAAAAGTCACCCTTTGGCTTTCTCTGTTTCTCAAATGACGCACTTTCAATATCATTCATAGAATTCAGAGTAAAGTCTTCAGCTGTGGGCATAAACCACTGACTGGACCATATGACTATCGCTGATCTTTCCCTCATTCTTACATTTCATTTAATATTTGGTTCATTTTAAGCTTTACCTGAAAGAGGAAAGAGAAAATATACTTGATTTTTTTTTTCTGTTTTAGATGATCCTTAGCATGCCTCCCATTATTTTCCAGAGCTTCTGAGTTTTCCATCTGTGATTTTGTGATTTATAAGAAATGTATATTTGGCCATTCAGAAGACCAAAATATATTTCTCATATATATCTGGGCTTGGTCCACAGGTCCAGGTTCACAGCTCCTAAAAACCTTGGAAATTCCTGTGATATGGACCATAAAGTTGTCTTTTGTTATTTTAATGAGCGACCTTTAGGAAGCCCTTGGGTAACCTAAAGATGGAGGCTCATTGCCAGAAGAACTAACCAAGTGATTACAGGGTTGGAACCTTAAGTCCCACCTCCCTGAACTTCAAGGAATCAATCACCCACGGCTAATGATTTGATCAGTGATGACTGTGCAGTGAGCATCCATAAAAGCCAAAAAGTACTGGGTTCAGAGAGATTCTGGGTTAGTGAACACGTGGAGATTCGGGGAGAGGGGCCTGCCTGGAGAGGGCATGGATGCTCTGTGCCGTTTTTCCATCCCCCTTCCTCTGCATCTCTTCTCCTGGCTGTTGATTTGTATTTTTACCATATTCTTTAATTAACTGGTAAATGTGTTAAAGTGATTCCCTGAGTTCTGTGAGTCTCTCTAACAAATTAAAAGAACCAAAGGAGAAGCTCATTGGAACCTCCAGCCCATCAGAAGCACAGGTGACAGTCTGGGGCTTGCGACTGGCCTCCGAAGTGGGGGTGGGTGGGGGGTTATTCTTATAGGACTGAACCCTTAACCGATGGAATCTGATAGTATTTCCGAGTAGATAGTGTTAGAATTGAGCTGAATTTTTGCACACTTGCTTGATATTATGTATGGGGAAACTTCCCTTAGCTTCCTCACATTGGAAGTGGGTCTGGGAAAAGGAAGGGACTGTCAAAAAACGAAATATCTTTCACTTGATGCATATTTACATTTTATAAACTCATCTATGACCTATACCAAGCTATAGTTTGCCATGGAGTTATGGTTATGTATACTGAAAATTCTGTTTTCCTTACGTCTGTGCATCAGAGTGGTGCAGCTCAGTGATGAAGAGCATGGATGCTGACGTAGGATGCTTGTGTTTGTATATTTTCTTTGATAATGTATCGGTTACATGACTGTGAGCAAGTTGCTTAAAATTAGAGGTTATGTTTGTATCTTAGAGATAATGTCTATAGTTTGCGTAAATATTACACTTTAAAACAGAAGCACAAATACATTCCTATTTAAGTGAATATTCATTTAAGATTGGTTTAAGGAAATTTTGCTTAAGTGAGAGCTATAGATCTATGAAGTTTGGGTGTAAAATAACAAGTTCAAATTTCCTGTGACGCTTATCAATGCTTCAGAATCAAAATTCACGTGAAATCTTTTGAATTTATAAATGTCATAAATGATATTATAAAATGAGAAATAAATGGTTGTTCCTCTTTGCAATACAGGTCCATAAAATTACCATTTGGCATTCTGTTTTATATTAGATGTATCTTTATATTCAGGCATTTTTCAAGAAACTAGAAGTACTTACCTGCTTAAATTATCCCACTATCATTTTTCCAACTAAAAAGTTTTCTGAAACATTTAATGATTTTTTTTGACAGTGGATACCTAAAACGTAAATCAAACGTCCTTTAGACTTCATCGTATTCAATACTGCTGTAAAAATATTGGTGTCTTAGGGTATATTTTGTCTCTCCTTTTAACTATAATATAATTTAACTAATGAATTCTTGGGGGGCTACTTTCCCATGGATGGATGAATGTACAGATAAGTATACATATAAGTAGGTTCAGCTAACTCTGAACATCTGCTATATTAAAAATGAATTTAAGTGGTATGTTTTGTTTTATTTTTAATGCTAATATAATGAATTTCTGTAAGTAAAAATAATTAACAATTTTTTATCATTGGAACACAAGTTTTGCAAATATTTCTTGAAATTGTAGATTGTTTTGAATTAGAAAAAAAATTTGTTAATTAGCAGATCTGACTCTCTAGTTCTAAAGATGGAAATACTAAAAGCTTGGAGAATTAGAGAAAAATGTCCCAGAGACAGGCTCTATTCTAGACTCAGTCTGGGATCTGAATACATTATCATTTTCTCTCTCTCTTTTTTTGAAACCAATTTTCCTCCAATATTTTTACATGTTCTTCCAATCTAAATAATTAATTTCCTCTAGAGAATAACACTTAGTTTCTGCTGTTTGAGTACATTGCAAGTTATCCATTGTGAAAATGGATTTAAGAAAACTCCGTTCTCATCAAAAGTTCTTAATGAATGCAGTCTTCCAAGTCACTTTAACACGAGCAGTCTAACTGACATCAACCAGATTTACTGTAACTCAAAAAGGGGGGGAAAGCCTCTAAAATTTAAAGTGCTGCTCTTGTAGATTTAAAAAATGCTGTCTCTGCTGCCAAGAAGTTTTAGATTTCAGATGATTTACCTTTGGGAACGACCAAGGATCAATAAGGGGGCTTAGGAGTATCGAATGAGTGAATAGGGGGGAAAAGACCTGAAAGAAACATTATAGAAAAACAAGACCTGTAGTATGGGAAAAAAATAAATCACGGGCCGATAAAAGAGTCCTTAAGTACCAAATTGAGAGACCTGTTCCTTTTTTTTTTTTTTTTAATATTTTATTTATTTATTTGACACAGAGAGAGACAGCCAGCAAGAGAGGGAACACAAGCAGGGGGAGCGGGAGAGGAAGAAGCAGGCTCCCAGCGTAGGAGCCTGATGTGGGGCTCGATCCCAGAACGCTGGGACCACGCCCTGAGCTGAAGGCAGCCGCTTAAGGACTGAGCCACCCAGGCCCCCCCATCTTTTGGATTAAAAAAGAGAGAGAGAGAAAAAGAAAAAAAAATACAAATTAAAGGAACAGCTCACATATTTTCTTCACCATAAAAAAAAAAACAAGTCATGACATTCGCAGGCAGATTATGAAGTGAACATGTCTCCCAAATGCCAATGTAAGCATATTAGCTGTCCTGAGAGTGCAGATAGTAAATAAACAGTTGTATCCAGTGAACAGTAGGCAGATCCCTGTGTTCCACCTCTGCACCTTTTTTAGCCACACTCCCAACAAATTTCTCAGAAGGAATAGTACAAAATTAGCTATAGTTTAAAAGAAAACCCAAAAGGTAGGCTCATCTCCATCTTTCATAATGTATACATTTTAACATCTTCAGAAACCTTTCCAAATCCTTAATACTCATTTCTCAAAACGACATGACCTTTAATCTCAGCTAGCAGGTGTATTTATTTTGCCCGTCCTCTAGTGAACAGCCAGACCTTTTCATATTTAGGTCTACAGAATTTGGATCCAAATCATACTTGATTCTCTATTCAGATAAATCTCTGAGATATTATAGGTCATTCAATAGAAATTCTCACCTCTAACTCTTGCTGATAGTCACCACTGCTATTAAATCTGAATTTTCAGAAATTTTGAACAACAGCTCCTGAAATCTCAAGATCCATTATCTCTTTCTAAAATGTCTTACATGGACAATTGTGTTCAAAATTGAATTGCCACAGCTACCATTGGCCAAAAATTGCAATTACCTAAATGTCATGTAGGATAAATCTAAGTATAATGTCTGAGAATTTGGAATTCTATATTCTATGTGGTATGAATGGGATAAAATTAAAAGTTCATTTTCATTTATACAGAATAGACTTAAAAATTTGGAAACACAGAATATATAATTTTATCTTGCAAAATCATTTTGTAATGTAACAATTTACTATGCACATGCATCTATTCCTGACTTTATCTCCACCCTGAACTGATATATTAGGTACATCTGATGTACAGAGATATTTCAAAGAATTTTGCAGACTTCAAAAACATAATAAACTTAAAATTTCTTGGAATGACCATGATGCAGTCTCCTTTCATTTTTGGGAAATCCCTGTTGAAGATTCCTGATAAAAATTTATCCAACCTCTTAAATAAATCAAAAGAAAAGGAGATCAGAAATATTTTAGGCCTCTTAAATTGTTCAAAAATTCATATTTCTAGAATCATTTTCATTTTATTATTCTAAAATCTTCTTTGAAGTTTATGACCATTGGTCTTAGTTCCTCCCTTGAAGGAATTTGGAATATCTCTTTCCTTTTTGATTTGCTTGTCTTCCAATGTTTGGAATAATACCTTCTACTCTGCCTCAAGTGTCATGTACTCTATAAATCATGATTTCCAGTCTTAATCAACATTGGTTAAGGTATCATGCCCAGAACTTTTCATATTATTCCTTTCCTTCTTTCCTATAAATCTAGGATATAGCTTCTGATATATTATGTATAATATTCATATATAACATTTTATAGATGAAGCTGAGTTTTAGAGAAATCAAGCAACCTTTAAAGAAGTTGGTTTATGAATCCATATTCTGACTCAACGGTATTGAACTCTGTCACATCATTATTTTCAGAAATGTACTGAACATTGTGAAGATAGCAATAAAATGAAATTTTCATACACCAAATACTACGTTAGGACATGGTAAACAGATAGTGCAAGTATAGAAAGATTTTTACCTACTCTGGACATGTTCTACTTCTGGGATTTAATTTCCCTACCTCTACTTTGCATTATATTAACCTTCATTTGAATCAAGGCTAAGAATATAATGGTTAAATGTATAATCTTACAAGTTAGAACAATGTTGGGTTCAATGGTCTGTTCTGTCATGTTGGAAAAATTTTTAAATATAATAACTGCCAGTGGCTTGTGACTATAGGAAATAAGCATTCATAAACTGATGGACAAATTGGTATGCTTTTTATATTCCATGTTAATTTTATTAAAATGCTTACACCGTGTGTAAGATAGCTAAGTAAGCTCATGCTTTGGTTCTATATATTGGTGCTACCAATGCATAGATTGGCAGAAAGAATTAAAATGAGAATATAAAAGGATATCCTTGTCAGACCTACATAAGATAGACATTTCCAGAATTTAGGAAAGGGACCAAAATATAGAACATGATTGGGGCTATAACTTCACACCCACTTGATAAAAAAGAAATAGCCAGGGAGGAGACAAAAAAGTTTACCTTCAGGAAGCTATAAAGAGAACAACTGGCAACAGCCACGTCTTTTGTTTTCCTATAGGCATCTTAATTAGGGGCATTTCATAAGTTAAGTGTAACATATAAAAGTGAACACAGTAAAACTACCTCTTTTTTTTTTTTTTTTTTTTAGTCTACAGTCAAATTTAAATTTGGAGTAACATGTTGAGAGCCGTTTCATTGTTTTTGAAAGAAAAGTAAAATAGATGGAATACCATATCAAATAGTATCTTGCCAAGAGTAGCATTATGCCCATAATGTTTAAATTATCACCTCCTGTCATTGTCTCCCCCGAAAAATAAAACTTTCAACTAGAGCCTACTAATTCATAAGCCAGACAGCATAAAAACTCTAAGACACGAATAATTTTAGAGACAATATATAAATAGAATTCTAGATCAGCAATTTCAGGAGATTAGCAAATGGTGTGCTGGTTTACTCGCTATGCCCATTAATCCCCTACAGAATTATTATTTACTGACTTATGTAATGGACATGAAAACACATTAAGCAGAACTCTAAAGGAAACTTTATGGTTCCAATTTATGAAATACCATCAACATTTCATTCAAACAAGAGCACTTAGGCAAAGACATGAAATCTTTATTGGAAAGAATACCCCTTGAAGGCAACATGTGGTTTATCAAGAAATTAGATTTCACTAATAATAAAATGAAAGAGACATTTGTAACAAAAAGTAAAGCTCTAGTAAAGATGAATATCTTNNNNGGGAAACCTAAGTAAAGAGGTATTTTTCTATCATGCAGGTAACATTTTAAGGAACCTCATGTTCTAATTAAATGATGGCCAAGATTTATTTGCATTATAGAGAAAAGAAGGCTTACAGCAAATGGCAAAAATGTCCCCATACCACACATAGTATTTTTTCTCTCAATATTTCGTATCATATGGTATTTCAAGCTAGTTTATTAACATAATCAGAGCTTCATTTCTCCAAACTGCTGCTACATAATTTATGAAAAAAAGAAAAGTGAAATAAACTAAAAAGGTGGCTCATACAATGCTTTTCAAATTTAATCCGTTAAAACAGTGACACTAATATTTTAAACTGTCTTGTATGGCAGTTATGAATACATATAGTTTAAAAGTAAAATAATTTAAAGTTTCTTGTGAAAAACAGTAGTTTCTGCCACTCACTCCCTCTGTCCCCGTCTTCTAAGGTCTCATTTCAGTTAGCTCCCTATTTTTTATTTTATCTCTGTATGGCTAAGTTATGCGATTATATTTTGATTTTTTTAGGTTTAAAAAGAAACCCAACATAGAAGATGAAGAATTAATTCTATGTTTCCCTCCCCATCACCTACTTGAATGCTCTCATCCTCCCAATTCATTGCATAATTTGTGGTAGACCAATGTTTACTTTACGAAAACAATGTAAACGCTATTCCTAATTATTCAGTAAAGTATGAGTACTTTAAATTTTTACTAAACATCTTCCTATTATTCCTGTAATTTTTTTTAGTTGCCTTATTTATTATTGGTTTTGGGATTTTTGCTTAGTTTTCAATGTACATTTTCTACTACACTCATTCATGTCTAAATCACTTTTTAAAACATGGAAACTATCATCAGAGACTATGGACTCTGGGAAACAAACCGAGGGTTTTAGAGGGAAGGGTGGTCTGGGGATGGGCTAGCCCAGTGAAGGGTATTAAGGAGGGCATGTATTACATGGAGCACTGGGTGTGATATGCAAACAATGGATGGTGGAACACTACATCAAAAACTAGTGATGTACTGACTGTATGGCGACAAACTTATCATAATAAAAAAAATTTTTAAAAACCCAAAAACAAAACCAAAAAACCATGGAAACTATCATGTATGCCACCCAGTTTCATCTTTCTAAAAATGTCTCTTGGAGCACTTGGGTGGTGCACAATTGCCATCCTGAGATTTCCTGGACACTTCATTAGAACTCTAGTTTATGTATCCTGAGGCAGCTTCTTCCTTCCTTTGCTCCTTTGTTCCTTTGTTTTAGTGGAGAACATCTGTCAGAACCATCTAAAAAAGGGCAAATGGTAGAAAAATATTTGAGGATGTTAAATAAAAATGTATTCATTCCTTCCTGATGCATGCTAGGGTGTTTACGTTTTGAAAAATATTCACAGTTGAAAATAATTTTAATTCAACATTTTGAAGGCACTGTCCCATTGCTTTTGACTTCCAGTGTCACCACTGAGGAATCTGTAACCATTGTGTTTCCTTATCATTTGTATGTGACTATATTTTTCCCTCAGATCTTACAGAATTTTCTCTTTGTTCATAATGATCTGGAATTTCATGAGCTTTGATGTGCTTCTACTTCAGACATGCGCTGGGCATGTCAAATTATGTACTTGTTTAAGGGAACATTTTGTTTTAATTATTTTATGCATGATATTCTGGATGTTTTTATTCTTTTTTCCCCCAGAAATAGCATATATTCAGATATTAGGTTTCCTAGAGCAGGCCTCTGATGATCATACCATCTCCTTATTTTTCCTATTCTTGTAATTTGCTCCCTTTCAAGGAGATTTCTCCAACTTTATATTCTAATATATCTGTTACTTTTATTAATTCTGCCATCCCTGCTTTAATTTCCTATGATTGGTTCAATTACCAGAGTGTCCTTTTATCTTTTAAATAGTTACTTTGTTGCATGGTTGCAATGTAATATCTTTTGACTCTGTTATCAATGCTAATTTCTTTTTTTAAGCTCTTCCATTCTTTGCATAATTTCTACTTCATCCAAATTATTTTCTCTTTGTTTTATTCTCTTTCCTTTAGAGGTTTCTCTCAGATGTCTGGTAATCCTTCATTGTTTGCTTGCATTTAAAGTGGGGAATGAATAGCTGATTTTAAACTCTGGTTGGGCTTATGGATGTAACTTGTCTTCTGAGTGCCTCACTCTAGGGTGTTGTGATTGGCCTATTTAGTTGGGGAAACATAGCTATCAGGGTCTTTGTGTCTTTGGGGCTCATTAGATATCCCAGTGGAGAATTGGGCAATTTCCTATCTATAGAGAAAAGATATGTTTGCTGGCAATTGGGAGATTGTGTAGAATTGTGTCTGGGTATCTCAGAAAATGGAATACTTAATTAGATACTTAATCCTACTGTATCAATAGAGCCTAATTAGGAGACAGAAACCACATAGTAATTTGAACAGCGTATGTAATATATAAAGAATTATTAATTATAAAGGGTAAACAAAATTCTAAAGAATATCCTTTGGCAGAGGGAAAGTCCCAAAGAAGGGAACAAACGTGGAAGATGGGCCCCTTCGTCAAGTCTGGAGTTCAGATCTCATTGGAGAAGGTATGGCTGCAGCCCCACTGGATAATGGAGAACCTGAGTTTCTCTAGGCCAGAGCTTGTCTTCTGGGCAAACAGAAATACTACTTCTGGGGTATAGGTGGCCGAGTCTGGTGGGCGGGGAACCACAGCCAAGACTAGCAAGCAAGTAACATCCCTTCTTGGTACAGATGGTCAGGAAACTAAGGCCTGAACAGGCAAACAGGAAACACACCTCTAAGGTATAGATGAGTGAAGCATCAAAAATGACCTCTGAGGCCCACTAGGGTGGACTCACTAGAAATTTACCCAGAGGAGTGCTGCTGAAACTTCACTGGGGGTGAGCATCACTATGCATCTGCCTCATTGGCTGCTGACAGCTTCATCATAAGAGAAAAAAGAAGCCAATGAAAGTGCACCAGGACCAAGGTCATGATGAAAGGTATGGGAGTGTGTGCATGGCTGATACTTTGTGGGAAGTTTATTGGTGTGTCACATCAGATCTCATTCCATTGGCTCAAACTTAATCATATTATTCCTCTTAACTATAAGAAAAGCTGGAAAACAGTCTGAATGAAGATAAAAGGGGTTTGATGATTACCATGCAATATGTGCCACACCAGGATTGTATAAAAGTTTTTTGATCTTGTTTGATATCAACTAATTGCCTACAACTGCTCAGTTTTAAGTGATGTATGGTAGCTCTGCAATATTTCTTAACTCAAGTTTATGAAGTGTCATTATCTAGAAATAAAGAAATCTTATCACTGTTTCTCTCAAATTATTGCATTGCCAATAGAACTTTGACCTGAGTATACATATGATATTATGATAAAGTCAATTTTATATTAAACACTGTCTCTCAATACTGTGACTCCTACATTAAGAGAAGTCATTGGGTTGAATGAGAAAAATAAACTGTAAATCTCATTACATTACCTCTTGTAGTCACTTTGTTACCAAACGCATTAGTTTTTCCACAAGAGAAAATTGATGCTGAGTATCTAATTGCTACAGGTCTGATGAATTGATTTATTTCCATGAGCATTCATCAATGCTCATGTGGTATAAAGTTTTAAATGCTAACATCAGTGCCAAAAGAAAGTGAGAATAGTATTGTTGAAAGGAGCAGAGGCACTAGTGCCTAGGAACTCATCAAATAAAAATGAGAATTAATGAGACAGCAAATTGAGATTCCCTGGAAATCACAGCTCCATGATTTTGCTTTAAGGCAAGAAGAGTTAGTGTCAGTCACAGCTACTTCAGTAGAGAAACGGGAAACTGTTCATTAGTCATTTAGGACCAATATGGTTGACTTCTGCTTCTTGTCAGGGGAAGAGCACTGTGGTTTCCATTAATGTTCTAGTTAATATTTCATCTTTTAATGAAAAAGAGTTTACTAAAATTGTCCTAAAACCTCATTGCAGATTGGATGTTGCAGAGGCAAAATTAGATTCAAAAACCATACATCTCAAAATCTGTCATAAAGTTTTGCAGTTCTTCATCTGCAAAAACAAAGCAGGATAAAGGTACTAAATCTAAGCTTCAGTATTAAATTTTTAACAAGTTTCTTCCACTTACAATGAGATACTGAAATAATTAAAGGCTGACAAATATATATTTAATATTTTTCTCTTCTATGATTATATCCTTAGAGTACTCCTTGCAAGTATTGTGGGAAAATACAGTTATACACTGATCATCTCCACATGTGTTCCTTTCTGATGGTTCTAGGACTTGGTTCTCAGATGGAATCCATTTTATTGTTTTGTATGTGTATTACGGGGCCACTTGAACTTCAGCGATTCTTTCAAGTAGATTATTTGCCACACTTTATGCATCGTTATCTGGTGCTAACTACATACATACTCCAGGCCAGTTTTTGGAAACCTCTCTTTAGTCACCTTTCTCTTCCCTGACTCTAGAATCTCCAATGACCTTTTCTTGCCCAAAACATGAATGGAGTCAAGACTGGTCTCCTCACTGATCCACAGGCACAAAATATTTATCCTTATAACCACGGTTTTGCTCACGCCATTCCTCGAACCAGAAATGCCCTAATCAACTTTTCCATGATCATTAAATGTTATTCCAACCAAGCCATGGTTGAATTCTTATAAGTTTCACAGTGATTTCTAAGGTTTCTGTAGGTCACAACCCTCTATGCATCCTCTTTTCTTTTGTTGTATTGAGTTTGTCTCCAGTGACATTTATGTTTTAGTCCTGAACATTGGTCTTTATTGTAATAGCATGCTGTTAAATTGTCAAATATTTTTTTAAAGATTTTATTTATTTATTTGACAGAGAGAGAGAGCCAGCAAGAGAGCGAACACAAGCAGGGGGAGTGGGAGAGGAAGAAGCAGGCTTCCAGGGAGCAGGAAGCCTGATGCGGGGCTCGATCCCAGGACCCTGGGATCACGCCCTGGGCCTAAGGCAGATGCTTAACAACTGAGCCACCCAGGCGCCCCTAAATTGTCAAATATTTTTAATATTAAAAATTATAGCATGGAAAATCTTACAGTATATTAAAAAATTCATGGAAGTTGTTGGAGATAATTTAAATTGATAAGACTTTCTATAGTGTAGATTTGATTATTTCTATCCTAAGCTGAAAAATTTCCATGAACCAATCAATTTATAAGAAACCATCCTATTTTTCTGCACAGTATTAAATACCTGAAACTCAAAATACTTGAATGAATCTTATTAAATATAATTCTTATAACAAATGCTTTATTTCTTCAATATGTGATAAGCTGTCATAAACAATAAAGAACAGGGGAACGATGTGGTTTTTAAAATTGGCATTTTGTAGAAAGTCTATGACATTGTAAGTTGGATTTCACCTATTCTTAAGACCTTGAAGTTGATAAGAAGAATAAATATATATTCCAAAGCTATGCTAAGATTCTATTATTCCTTAGTAAATTTCAATCTGAAGTTTTAAATGTAAGAGATATTTCGTAGACAAGTTACTCTGCATGGCTGGCCATGAAAACAAAACAATAGAACAACACCAGTAACAAAATAACTGACTTTCTAACATGGTAAACTCATATTAGGACTATACATGTAAAAACCTTTATGTATTTTGGGATATGTTTTCCAAGAGTGGGGCATGAATTGGATAAGAATATGAAGAACATTCATTGAGAGGCTAGAAAGGTCAGATTAGCTCAGATGTAATAGGTAAAGAAAAGTCTTGTATGTTGAAGGATTCTTAAATCTGCTTGTGAAATGGAAGTTTTATTTGCATGTGTTTTTATTTTTTTATATAATTATTATGTTCATATTTCCCAGTCAGGAAAGAAATTATTATAAGCAAAGACCATTCTAATAAAATTATTTCTTCCTTGAAAGTATGTCAATTATTGCTTTCCAAATGTCAATTATTGCTTTCCAAATTAAAACTCTAGATTAAATCCTTCTCTGTGAAGTTCTTAACTTTTTCTCCCTCCTTTCCCGCTCTTTTTTGCCATAGATCTCTGGGTGTTGTTCACATTGTTCTATTGTTAAGGAATTTTCCCAAAGACAAATGAACCTTTACCATTTTGGCCAGCCTGGCAATCTTCAAGCATTATCAAATAAGAAAAACTTGTCCCCACAAAGAGCTGTAAAATGTACTTGAAAATGAAGTGTAATTGTATTAACATTTCTCAGACCACTGCTGCTAACATCACTCTCAGCATACAAAGGTGACAAGAGTATGGGATGTGGAGAAACTGGCATGTGGTAGCACATTTTATAAAACAGGATTTCTCTATATGCTTCTCTCTAGTATAAAAGAAAAAGTGACATGATGAAGTGGGGCGCTGTGGAGAACAACCATTATTTTAAATTGCAATGACAAATTAAACCAGAGACAAAATTATTTAAAGATTCTTTTTTTGGCCTAAGTATATACTCACTCCACTAACTACTTACATATACTTTAAAACAAGATGTTTAGTCTTAATTTTCATGGACTATGCCTCCTTGATATTTTCCTAGACATGTGCAGTTAAGAGAAGGTCTGCTTTATTTAACCTCGAGGAGAAGAGAGTAAATACTCTCGGAATTCTATTGAATTAGGGTGAGATAAATAGAAGGTAACAATCAGTCACACATTCAGAGAATAATCTTCTAAGAAACAGTTGCAGAGCTGGACCACTATAAAGAAAACCATCAGCTCCATATCGGACCATTTCTACTGAGGACGCATGGTCATGCCCCTTCAGCTGGTGCTTGTTCAAAAGAAAGCTCCGCTTCTGAAAGGTCTGCCCTAACAGTGCATCAAAGTCTGTACCTTTAGAATAGGAAAGGGAAGTTATAACTCCTCCTTAAGACAAAAAAGCATTTCTAACAGTGAGAAAGAAGCAGTTCAAAATACAGCTGTCATAGATCTCTTGTAGGAAAGAAAAAAATATATACAACAAATTCTCATAGTACCTGTTTTGCCAAAATTACACAAGACAACAACTAAAACTGAAACAGAAACTAAAATGCATTGGATCAAGTTAAACACTTGCCTGTTGAAGACATTTTCATAGCATAGATTATCTGTATATTTTCAGAGTCAATTCCAAAACATTTGGGCACCAGGATGGCTCAGTTAGTTAAGCATCTGCCTTCGGCTCAGGTCATGATCCCAGAGTCCTGGGATCAAGTCCCTCATCCGGCTCCTTGCTCAGCCAGGAGCCTCTCTCCCTCTGCCCCTCCCCCCGCTTGTGCTTGTGCTCTCCCTCGCTCTCTCTGACAAATACATACATAAAATCTTAAAAAAAAAAAAATCCAAAAAATTTAAGGGGAAATAGTATGAGAGGAGTGTCACAACCTGCAATCCATAGGGTCACTGAGGATATTTAGTCGTGATGGAATTATGTTCGGTCTTCAGCTGTATTTTTCAATCTGCACTTTTATTTATTGAGTGCCACTTTGGTAGGTGCTACACATTAAAAATTAGAGATGTTTTTAAAAATAACAGATCAAAAAAAAAATTAAAAAAAAATAACAGATCATTCTTCAAGTGTGGAGATCTAAGAATCCCAAATGTATGTCTGTGTGTGCTGCTGTGTTGTGTGTGTGTCTGAGTGAGAGTATTAGTCAAGATTCTCCAGAGAAATAGAATCAATAGGAGATAGAAGAGCAGACAAACCAGTAGATGATAGATAGAGATTAGACATGAGGAATTGGCTCACATGATTATGGAAGTTGAAAAGTCCCATGATGTGCTGTGTGTACCTGGAGACCCAGGAAAGCCACTGATATCATTCAGTCTGAAGCCTGAGAACCAAGGAAGTTAATGGTGTAAATCCTAGTCACAGGGCCAGCCAGGAGAAGATAAGAGGAGGTGTCCCACTTCAATAGTAAGGCCAGGGGTGGGGGTGGGGCCGTTAATCCCTTCTTCCTCAGTCTTTTTTTTTGTTTTATTCAGATTCTCATTGGATTCCACGCTGACCACCCACATTGGGAAGGGCAATCCACTTCACTGAGTCAGGTTCTCTGATTCCAATGTAAATCTCATTCTGAAAGCCCAGACAGACACACGCAGAAATAAGGATTAATCTGGTCATCCTGTGGCCAGGCAAGTTAACACATAAAATTAAACCTATTAATATGTGTGTGTGTGTGTGTGTGTTTGTGTGTGTGTGTGTGTGTGAATATTAGAAGAATTTCCTTACACTTTTGGTGATAGCCTGTGTCTATAGCATTCCACAAGTTCTTGAATTCTTGTTTTCCTCCACTAGAAAAAATATTACTTTTCATATTATTTCAGATACACATAGAAGGGTAGTTGTCCACCCAGACATGAACTCTTGAGGAAAAAAAGTGGTAAAGATAGACATTTCCCCTGGCTGAGATCAATATTTTGTCAAAAAAAAAAAAAAATTACTAGATGTCTTTGTCACTTACCACAATTATGACTTTGGGCAAACTACATTATCTTTCCTCCATTTTATCATCTGTAAACCTCATATGGCTTTAACAAGGATTAAATAAAAATTAAGTTAAATATTTTAGGAGAGTGCTTAGTAAAAGGCCCTGCATACAATATGTGCTCAGCAAATATTAGCTATTGCTATTTTCACAACAATTAGTCTTGATGTTACCACTGCTGTTAGTTTGTTATTACTATATTTCCTAAATTATACATAGCCTGAGTCACTTACCTCCACACATTATCTTCATCTCATACTGATCTGTAAGCTTTTTGAAGGAAACTCCATTTTCTTACTCATCTCTCCTGAAAAGAATGGTTAAGGACAAGAGATCTGGAGTCAGACCGTTCAGTTTGATATTTTTGATTACAATATTTTATTTATTGGAATATTTTGGTGTGTATTATCCTTGAGGTTTTCTCATTAATATTTTATCCCAATTCTTTGCTGAGTTTCTGTGGGAGATAGTTTATACTTAGGTGAGAAAAAAATAATCACATGAGGATGTCTTTAGGAAATATGCATTGACTTGCTGTAGGCTCAAAAATCAAGCTGTTCTTCAATATGATTGAAAAGGAATAAATTGAGTCATTCTGGTAAAATAAATGTATAGATACATGGACATAATGTAGTAAAGAGAAAAATATTTTATAGCACTTTGGAGTAAATTATAATTTAATGTTCTAATTATTCTAGGAGATACAGATGTCACTGAATGTAATACAACCTCAAAACGATACATATATACATTGAAGATTCTTCTTTTTATACCCACGGGCATCTCTATGACATTTGCTGAGTGAACAGAGCCAAATTCTTTACTAATATTAACATCAGAATACAATGGGTCCTGCATTTGAAAGAGAAAATGAAATCTTAGATGTAACTGTCTTTATAAACATAGGGGAGGGGAGGGGGAGCAGGTCCACATAGAATAGGCTAGTTTGTTGAAAAGAAACATTGGACAAGTGTCTAATTTCAAAAATAATTAGATATAAGTGCCCATTTATCAACAATATAGTGCAAAGAAGGGTTGTTACTGAAGAGATCAGTTAATTAGTTTATAGCCAGGCCATTTTATCTGACACACATGTCCCTGTTAAACTCACATTTCATCAGTTTTTAGATGTCCTATGAGAATTTAATGCAGATAATTTCTATTAATTGACATATTTATTACTTTGTGACCATTTCTGATATCTTTTAGTGTATTTCTCAGTGCCAGTCTTTCAATATAAACAACTAATACAACTTTAGACTGTTAGAACGCATAAGCATTCACCCTAAGAAGCCATCATTGTTCATAACTAGCAAAGTGACCACAGAAAAGAAGTACCCCAAATTTTCATATTGTACATCCTAGTTCAAACATTATATGCAACAAGTGCAGTAACATTACTGCCTTTTTTACAAGGTTGTCAAAGAAAATTACACCAGACAATGTTAACCTGGCAAGGATGAATTTATTCGAGGCTATTGTAATAGGGGAGAGAGGCCATAATTAAGTCTGAGCTCAATTCTGCCAGAACAAAGAATGGTCAAGTTTTTAAGGGCTGGGATGAGCTAGTGGAAAAGTACTTGAGGAACTGAATCCAAGTGCATTTGTCTGACAGGCAGCAAAGCCAGTCACTGAGACACCAAGCATGCAGCAAGGAAAGGCTTTATTCAAGAGGGAGCCAAAGGAGACAGAAGGGTAAGTCTGAAATCTGCCTCCCAGAAGAGGGAGAGAACAAGTTTTTATAAGGGGTTGAGATTACATGTATATTGATAAAAAGGGCAGGGAAACTTATGACTATTCATAAGGAAAGATGGAGCATGCACACTGAGCAAACATATATATATATATATATATATATATATATATATAGATATATGTGACATCTGTATCTGTATTTTATATATATATAAAATATACATCCCATGTTCACTTTGGGTTGGAGACTTAACATTAGAACAAGGCAAAGTTCAGTTATCTTGGGATAAGGAGAGGAGCTAAGGCCTGCTCCAAGAGCCAGTATAAACTGGATAAGGTCTTGGGCTCATTACCTTAAGTAAAGAATGCAGGGCCTTCTTGTTCATAGGCTGGAAGCGTATCAGTTGACCTTAAGTTCAGGGTTCTGCAGAGATAGCTAGTGGATTTGTAAGTGGGGTATGAAAAGACATACTAGCTGCTAAAGGAGAAGTAATTCTCTGAAAAACAAGCTTTAAATTTTCTTCTAGTTTCAACCTCATTAACCTTATGGGGCAGGGTTTCAGAGGGTATAAGGGAATGTTGATCAATGAGTGTGCTGATGGGTTGTTTATTGAGTTCGTGATTAGGGCCTTGGGTATGGAATGTTTTTCTCTGTGTTTAGGCTACCTCTATTCTGTAAGGTCCAGAGTGAAAAGAAGGTCAGGGATCTATGGGCAGAAAGAAGCCTGTCTAACTTTTAGTTAAACTGTGGGAGAATATTAAAGACATCTTGGTCAACACCATTCATCCTAAACTACCCTCAGAGACAGCAGGAAAGCTTTTTTAGAGTAAAATAAAGGTATATCCAAGACTCCTCAGAAACTACCGTTCTAGAAGCTTTCTAGCACTGACCTCAAATAAAGTAAATTTTTCCATATGGGAGAGAGAGAACAAATTAGAAAATACAGCAATATAGAATTCAAAGGGTATATGAAGTTGAAGCATTTTATGACATTTATTGTGGACAAACTAGTTTCCCTGGAAAATTCTCAGTGAAGCTTTAAAAAAAATTACCTATATTACGATCTGGTATTTAGTGGGTTTGGCTTTAACTAGACTTGTTTATTTCAATCCAAAATATAAGACACTGTTATTCTTAGACCGAGTTCATCACTAAGAACACACACAGGCGATAGATAATGTAGCTTTTGTGGCAATGTCAGAACCATGTATGTTTCAGGATTTCTTTTCCTTTAGTGCCTGCTGCTTCGAAGACTGAAGAGGTGTACCAGATAAAGAGTGGTGGGAAGCAGAGCAAAGTTTATTGAGCAATAGTACAAAGCTCCTGAAGAAGATGGGGACTCAAGAGGGTTGCTGTTGGAGTTTCTAAGTCTAGGGGTTTTTATGAGAATGTTGGTGGGCTGTTTTAATCTGATTAACCCTCCATGTGCCTGTCACCCAAGAAGGTTTTTGTCTGTGTGCTCATCTACCTATCAGGTAGTTGTTTACCTGAGAAAGGGTGGAGGGCTCTTTTTCAGGATGTTGTAGTGTAACAGGGTGGGGTCTTTTTCATTTTAAGGGTAGTTTCCTCTTTGGATTGGAGTAGAGGGTCAAGGGGTTGGGGAGTGTGCCTTGCCCCTGCCTGCCTTTCTTCCAACTAGCCTCCATTTTGTAGATGATGAAGAAGGGCACCGGCATCTTTCAAATAAACTTGGAGGCCTCTTTTAGTTTCACAAATTCTAGAAGATATCTGTTAAATTCAATAGTGATAAAATTACCAACAATAAAATCAGGAAAGGTGATCAGTACTGAAGTTGTTTTGTTGTTTTGTTTTTGCTTTCCACCCACAGCCTTTTAGGGTCTCCTGGCTTGAGATCCCCTGAGTTAATCACCCCTGAAAGGGAGCTGAATATGTGAATTGACATAAGCATCCTTTCACACAAGGTCTACATTTACAAATGTACTCCACTTGTCAGTGCGAATGTGAAAAAAATTAATTAAGATATTACTTTTGGTATGCCTAAGTAATTAACATGTGTTTCCAGCCAAAAGTAATGTTTTGAAGTTGGAAACAATTTGGATTCCCTGTGTTTCTGAACCAAGTTTCAATCTGATGAGTTCTGAAATTAATTAAGTTTGGATTGTTCCTTAAATACATAATTTAATTGATTAAAAGATTACTCTTCTAGAGTTTATAATATGAAAAGATATATTAGAGAATGATCACCTTGCTGATGCATAGCAGGGGACTTCAAGCTTGCAGAGAAGCAGATTAATTATAATAGTGTTTTACATAATACCAGTAGAAAATCAGTAGTGGTCTTTACTGTTGTTTTAATACATTTTAGGTACGTTTGCACTTATAGAATGTAAGAAAAGCTTTTCTGATAAATTCTAGAAAGGTCATTACTTCTACATTTCTGTGTGTGTGTGTGTTTTAATTAAGAGCCGAAATAAAAACGTATGAATATATTTTAACATTTATCTCACTTCATGGCTTCTAGTAAGCAAGCATGTGTTAATTTGTGCGACCTTTTTATCTTTAGCATCTTTCCTTGTGGTTCCTACTTTCAGAAGAATTGGCATTAATTATAACAGAAGTAATTTAAAATATCAGTCCAAAATTTTACAGCTTGAAACAGCTCATCCTTTAATAATTAAGTCAATAAAACTAAATTTAATTTGAACAGTAATGCTGTTTTTTAGGCCTGTGGAGTCATTATAATTAGTAATTCATAATTAGTATTTTATTGACGTCCATGCACTGTGTTGTGAGCACCATCAAGAAACTATGATGATTGGTGGGAATTTGATAAATATTCAGAGCCATTGCATTAATTATGTGCCTTCCAATTACATCTGAAGTTAATGAATGTATGTGAATATTATGGATATGAATTTAAAGGACAGCCTAACCTTAATTATAAGACAGTTTTTTTCTCATATTCTAATTATAACTTCCCTACTTACCAACTTTTAGACAAAATGAGGCTTATCTAAAATATTAAATTTGACTATCATTCATACACAACAATCTGTTTTCAATCTGTTACCAAAAATGGTAACAATTGATTCAAAACATCAGTCATTGTATAAATGATGAATAAAAAAGCTATCACGTGTCTTTTAGAATGAAACAAAATCAGAAAAAAATCCATAAATACAGTGACTAGAAAACTTGAAAGTAAATGATTTTGCTAATTTTGCCTCTATTTTGAATGTAAAACCTTTCTAGAAGCTATGATGCATTTAACTTTGTTTAGCTGATAAACTGAAAGAATTACAATAAGAAAAATGCATATTTTCATAGATAAAAATCAAGGTAATAAAAATCTTTTTCTTTGTTGATGGAGTGAGGTTTCTTTGTTGATGGAGGGGGCAGGGTTACCTGTAGTTGGCTTCACTTAGGCACAATTAGCAGAGTGTATTTTGAATTGCCATTTTAAAAGCCAGTCAGCTGGAAACCAGTAAGCTTTCAATTTGAATGAGAATGGAAAGTTGTAGCAAGGTCTATAGAATTCAGATGTTGTACCTCTTCAGAGAACTTTCTGTTGGATTCTAAAAACTCAAATGTTAGTTAAAACCCTTCACTAGAGATGTGATGGCTCACATCAACACACAACTGATGCTTGCTCTTGACCGCTTCCTACTGTTTCCTTTTTCTGCCCAAATCTCTAAGTTTGAAGGGCACTGACCAGGCAAACTAGCATTGCAATGTTAGTAGTCTTGACAATGTAGGGCACACTGTTCCCATGAGTAGAGAAAGAAATTTAAAATTAGAGAGAGAAAAAGAGAGCCAGAGAAAGAGAGAAGAAAAAGCAATAAAATGCTGATGTTAAAAAAAAAAAAAATCCCAAGGAACATGTTTTTCCAAATTTTATTTATTTATTTGACAGAGAGAAGGAGAGAGAGCGTGAGAGTGCCCAAGCAGGGGGAGCAGCAGGCAGAGGGAGAAGCAGGCTCCCGTCTGAGCAGGGAGCCCCATGACGCTGGGCTGGATCCCAGGACCTTGGGATCATGACTTGAGCTGAAGGCAGACGCTTAACCAACTGAGTCACCCAGGCGCCCCTGGATGTGTGATTTTTAAACAATTCATTGAGTTTCTCCAAAATTAGATGTTTGGAATATATAGGCTACAAAGTCCCTCACTAACTCCAAAATTCAATGCCTATCGAAATAAAACCATTGCCAAACACAATGGTTTATGTTTGGAATAACTTGTTATTCTCACACTTAAAAATCTTAATTAAGGAGTACCTTCAAATGGTCAAAGTTAAAAAAGAAAACCAAAAAAACTACTACATTATAGAGTCATGGATTTTGGTGGTCACTGTGAGCAGTTGTATTTTGTTACTATTTAAATGCACTCGTTTAAATTTAGGTCCCTAGGTTACTTCTTTCTAAACTTAACCTTGCTTACATGCTGTATTCGTTTCCAAAGCCTGCCAAAACAAACTGGGGGATGTAACAAAGGAAATTCATTCTCTCACAGTTCCCAAGACCCTACGTCTGAAAGCAAGGTGTTGGCAAGATTGGTTCATTTCAGCATTTACTCCATAAAGTTGTTAAAGAATTAAATACGAGCATAGCAGTAAAGCATTTACAACTATGCCTGAAAATACGACACGAGTTTGTTAAATTAAAAGGAATATGCATGCATCTGTTTATTCATTAAATACCTCTACCTTAAGTGCTTATTATAGGCCAGGTGCTGGACATACAGCAGTTGATAAAGACTATAGACTCTGAAACCGGGTTCTTATTGTTCATTGACAATATGGACAATAGAACAATGTCTACCTTTGAGAAATTATCTCACCAAATCTTTCATTGTGTCAATATTTGCCGTTTGTATCTTTATATAGTTTTATTTCAACAAGATTTACATAAATGGAAAGGAACCTTCAAGGTATTTTTTTATTTCAGTCTTTCTATCATTTTGTGATAAATATGTGTATGCACATACAAATGTATGTATATAAAACCAGTAAGTGCAGCAGTCTCACAAAAGTTTGCCTAATCTAAAGAGCATTCAATCAGGTACACTGGAAGCTTGTAGAGGAAGCTATGGTAAGGGCAAAGGAGAAGTTACCGATACCAGGTCTAAATTTCGATCTAAAATTCTAAGCAAAACTTTAAAGTCTGCATGGTTCCTCCCCTCAGTCTCATCTCATGCTCGTAGCTAGCTCACTCCAATTACAACGAGCTACCGAGTACTTAACAATTTCGAATGTGATGTTCAATCAGAGTGAACTTAATATATAAGATAGTAAGAATATTTGAATATCTAGACCTCCTTAAATTTATTGAGTAAGAGGTTTCCTGTGCTTACGGAAAATGTCTTCAGTTTGGTTATGGTGATGATAATGATGATTTTGATGAGGATAACACTGATGGATGAAGAAAGAATTTTTTTGTGGTTATTATTACTATGGATAATTTTGCTATTACTGCTGCTGCTGCTACTACTATCACTACATACACCAGCCATAAACTATGCATCAACTCAGTGATGTCCTATTTAAGACAGCAACGCCCAAGTAATATGAATTATTATTATTTTTTCCTTTTCATACTTTGTATCACTGTCAGAATATTCTTTCATTCATACTAGGTAGTAGGTGACTTTTCACTTGTACTTACATTATAGGTACCATTTCTCCAGTTTGATAGGATGGAGAAATGGTAGTCTGGTCTAAAAGAACCAATGGAACTTTCTAAATATAACAAATGTTTTTATATCACTAGAATTATAGCCAGTTACCTTATGTCTTGATAATCTTAGAAAACTCTTACACTTTTTGTAAGGGAAAAGCCCAGAGACTTACATAACTATTGGGGGGGGAGGGTTCTACCATTGCCACTGGGTGTATGCTTATGTGTGTGTGTGTGTGGGGGGGGGTGTTCTACCATGCTGGAAAACCCCAACCAAATGAATCCGTAAGATAGCCTATTAGGTAGATTTGAGTAAAGAGGGATGAGTCTCTACCCTGCTAATATGAGGAGATTGACTATATCTAGTAATGTAAGGTTATATATCCAATTGTGTATCAAAGATTTGTTGTTTGCAGGCAGGAGGCTTATGTTGCAAGAAAGTAAAGGAAACCGATTTCTTAATGATTTAGGTTTATACGAAAGATTGCAATGCTTCAGGTAGACTGAAAAAAGATTTAATTGAAAGCATGTATCATAATGTCCATAAAAACCTACATTATTGAGAACTTTGGCTAATAACATATTTGAAAGTAGCTGTTTAAAAGCAGTAGCTATATTTGTGTAATTCAAAAATGTGGACATAATACAACATCCAGAAAATTCTCTTAATTTCCCTAATTGCTATTTGTGAGGTAAATGTGTTTAAAAGCAGTATTGTATCATTTTTTTTCTATTATATTCAGCTAAAAGCAAAATTTTAATGTTCCTTTCAATTTCAAATGCTTGGGACAGAGTTTTGATTTTTCGATGGCTGTTGTTATATGCTCTGTAGGTGAATCTGTATTAAAAGTAATATTTTAGCATGAAAACAATATTATTTTATAGGACTCAATGTTTTTCAAATGTTCAGAATAGAAATTTCAGTGACAATTTCTTTTTTAGTCTCAAAATACAGCCTTAAAATTATCACTTGGACAAAAGCCTTAGAAAAATACGAATGCCTTATGTGCAAGTGGGCCACAATCCCTCAAGTTGCTAAATTGTAGTCTGACATAATGGGTGCAGGGAGCTTCCTCCGAGGAGTTGCCCCCTGGAGGAAGGTTTATTATTCAGCCCAATGATGAAAGTGATTGTGTCATCCTTGATGCCAGTGAAAGATGCTTCCCACACAGAGTGGGAGCTTTGAAGTCTTAGTATTTCAGTCCTTAAGTTTCCATGTGTCAGTTCTGAAAACAAAATGTAGAAAAAAAGAGCTCGTACAAAAATCTCCAGGAATAGCCTGAGTCAGTAGCAAACGAGCAGGCATTCTGTTGGACATATTGATTTAGTTTGTAATTTTCCTGTTGCTTGTTAAAAACCAGAATGTACTTAGAACCTTCAGCTATGTGCAGCATAATATGTCATTGATCTTTTCATAAGAAAGTGTTTGTTGGAGAATGTCTGTCCACTTGAGCTTTTACATGGCATTGTTGGTTCCAAACGTAAAGCTTAATCGAGACATATGCATAGTATTATTGAATGGGCACATGAACGAAGAGAAGGGAATGAATAGAAAATTATTCCTACCAAATTTCCAGGGTCATGTAATGCAAATGCAAATCTCACAGTGATGAGTTGGAAAGTGCTACTTGTAAATCCAGCCCTGTTCGGTGAGGATAAGGCACTCTTTTCATTTCACTGCTTCTGAAACTTTCACATTAATGGTTAGTACTCCTGCTATAAAGACTTCCTAATTTATTTGTGTTGCATAAATATGGCAATTATATATATGAAACATATACATGTATTTTTTTAAGTGATAGAACACGAGGAACCAAAGAAAACAGTGCAGAAAATACATAACCTTAAAGGAACATCCTTAATGAAAGCAATAAATATTATCGAGTGCTTACTTCATATGCTCTAATGTTTAGGTTTGGTGGGGATGGAGATGGAAGTACAAAGATGGATAAAATATTTCCAGCCCTGCAAATATTTAACATATTTAAACAGTTATTAAAAATTCAAACTGGAGATATAAATTGGAAAAAAAGATAGGGAATGCAATAAGGCCATATGGTTACAATTATAATCATAGTTAAGACAGTTACTGGTACATGAAAGATGAAGATGGTCAGAAAAGGCCTATGAAGGAGAACACATAGACACTAAAATAGGAAATGATAAGGATGGGAGGAAGGCAGGGTTTGGGGAGACACTGTCTGATGAAACATTGTATAAAAGATGAAACATTGTATACAAGAAAATAAAGAAATAAAATGAGTAGAAATGTTTGGTAAACTTTTAATACACCACCTTGGCTAGAAAGAAGCATTCAAGAAAGATTTGGGAAAACAATAGTTGGGTAGTAATATTACTGATCTCTGAGATCTCCTTGATTGAGAGAGAGGATACAGTGCAAGGCAATATTCTTTGCCCAAAATAATGGCCTATGATTACTTGGACTATCTCTTTTTCTAAGAAAACTTTTCATGAGTCTTCTTTATTTCGGTACAAAAACACTTATTGCAGAGTTCAGTGAAATTATTATGTCTGATGAATTGAGAACTATACTTCTATTGGTGCATCTTTAGTTCTTAATTTTGTAATGCCCTCCCTTGCTCCCCGCCCCCAGCGGTTTTTCTATCTGCCTCTATTCATTATGACATGGAACTTGTAAATAAGTTTCAGCTGACTCCCTTGCTAGAGTGGGGTTATATGACATAGTGTTAACTAGACCTTTAGGGTAATAGAGAGCTGGATTCTGACTCTACCACTTTCTGGCTGTATGACATTTGTCAAATTCATTTAATCTCCCTATGTCACTATTTTCTTCCCTGGAAAAGAAGAAGTATTGTAATAACAATAATGCCTATCCTCAGGTAGCTATGAAGGTTAAACTATATAACAAATAAAACATATAACTGCAACATCTAAATTAAGGCAATACAAGATATGATGATGATGATGACGATGATGACGATGAAGATGGCGATGATGACATGATGATAATATTATAATCGCCATTATTACCACTACTGCTGAGGCTCTGATGCGTTGCTCTGTGATAAGTTTCCAGTTTGCACAGACAGTTCTGGTTTATTCTTGCCCTAACATATAGCACACTCCTTTCACTCTCAGAGTGTCCTACTTTGAGCCGTGAATTACACGATCATGCTCCCCATGGAACTGCTGGGGATGAGTCCTTCAATAATCACCCAACTTCCGCTGCTAAAAAAAATTCCTGCTTGATTTGCCCAATGCCTTGCTCCCCTGCTCCGAATCCCAACATTTCACATCAGCAATGTAATGGATTTGACAACGTCCCTGCACTTCTCCACCCACCCAGCGTTTTTTCCTTCCTTGTCAGTAAAATAGGTCTTTCGAGACAGAGTCCAGGTTTCATCTTTCCTTGTTTTATTTATTGCCTTATTTATATATTTTACTATTGTCTTATTATTGTTGTGGTTTTGGTACCACAGAACACTTCACACAATAATTTCCAATCTGTTCACTTATTTAATAAGTTCCTGATAAACTCGTGGAGATGTGTTCCTAACTACCTCTCTAGCTAACTTTATCTCCCTTGCTTCCCAAACACTCTGCTTTCTAGTTAGATTCCCTCCCTCCCTCTTTTCCACACTTTCAACAGTCAAATGAAGTGAGAAAAATATATAGACAAAACCAAAACAAAACCAACAACAAACAGCAAAACACCCAAAAAACCTAAAACCTAATCCCCTAAACTCCCAAACCAACAATAGCAATAATAAAAGAGATTTATCCACTACTACAATGACAGAAGAAGCACATTAAACTTGGTCCAGTCTTACTATGGTACCGACTCCATGAACTACACACAACCCCTGGCAACTTGACTCAGAACTTTCCAATTAAATCTTGTTTTAAGGTATGTATCTTACCTCTCTCATAGTTAACTCTCAAATGCTTTCTATAACAAAAATAGCAATTCCTGTTTGTGTAATTATTTTGTTCCAGGAAATTAAGAGTTACCCATGTGACGTTCTAGCTTACCTAAGTTTTAAGGATTTTTGTTGTTTTGTTTTTATTTCACTTTCTTTCCTTGTGTTTATAGATGGTGATGGTAAACTTAGGAGTAGGGATACAGGCATAATGAGTTGTCACAACAGTAACAAAAACTTATTCTTAGCTCAGTCATTATAATGAAAGACATTCTTTTCTTCCTGTCAGGAAAAGTTATAATCAACATGTGGTATTCCTAACTTGGTAATCGACATGTACAAATTTGTAGAAACTGAATTTATTTTCAAACTTCCTCGGGGTACACTTGATGTCAGCAGCCTGGGCAACATTGTGGGGAGTAGACCTAGTGGGCCTGTAGCATCTCCCACATTCATGATTCTTTGCTTCACTCATACCCCTTGCTGTATTCTAGCCCTCTACTCTCAGAATACAGACCTTAAATTTCCTATTTCTTACCCAAATATACTGATCTTGCTCCAGTTCTTTTAAGAAATGAGATAATAATTACGTGGTCATTATAATTATACAAGTAAATAATCTTGGGGAACAAAGGGATGTCATGGTCTTTCCGTTAACTCCAGGAATATTATTTTTGTCAATATATCAGAAAATGATACATTAACTCTTTTTTTATTCAATATATATATTTAGTCATCATCTATGCACATATTTATCTAGATGATTGGATTTATTGGGTCAGAATGGAAGCCTTAGACATTTAGGTTTTTCCTGATTTGAGTTGTGCCTAAAATTAAAGGCGCAAATCGCATAACATCTCAGGATTTTAATTTGTTTCTTTTGTAAAACAAGATCATTGGACTTGGAAACTTCCTTCTCATTTAGCTTTAATGGGAGGTAACTCTTAGCAACCAATACATATTCACTTAATCTTTTTATTTATTTGTGACAGATTGTGTCAATTTCAATCAAGAAAAAATTAGGAAATATTATTTTAGAACTTAGACATAAAGCTGGAGAAAAAGTTTTTGCCTGGACATTGGTTAAACAATTACACATTTTAGCTTACCTTAGATATATACAAGTCCTACAATTAGTTACAGCTTCATAATTTTCTGATTTAAAAGAACAATGCTACCTTAACTTATAAATTATTGCAGCTACTTAATATAATGTTGGTTTTCAAGGGGAAGGATAATAATGGAGAGCAAGAACTTTCCTAACATCCTATCTTATATTCTGAACTTATTTTTTCACTCTTTTTCAGGTTAGTATCATTAAATCAAATCTCAAGAAATTTGAAATTGATAATTCCTTCTTCCATTTAACTATGCCCAATATATGTGTAGTTCAACTAAAGGATAAAAACATAAAATGACCAAGGCAAAGGCTTACAGAGATTTTTAAAGGGGCAAATAACAAGTTTGACAAAGTGTGAGATAGAAAAATGAATTTCTTGACAAGAGAGGTTGTTAAATATGTGAATAAGCTCCTAAAGGATTTTGTAGAACTGGAAGACTTTAGAACTTGAAATATTTCCCTATCTATATTACAGGTAATGGTTTGGGTGAGATTATGACTAAAGGTAAAATAATAGGCCTGATGAATACAAATGGAGTTTGCTACCCTTGTGGGTTTTAGATTTATGTTGGAGGCTATGATAAAATCAGATTTAAAAGTCATATGTCATTACAAAATCCAGCTAGGGAAGAAATTTGATTTTGAGATATTTTTGAATAAGTAAAATGACAGGAAATTGTCTACTTTGTGTTATGCAGTCTCTGCCATATACAAAACAAAAGTTTTGCATTCCCACAACACTCATGAAATATTGTGGGAAACATTCAAGTGTGTATAGCCAGGAGATAAAAAGTGACAACAGAATTGGAGAAATGGAGAAAGACTGTCTTTGTTTAGCAAAATATTTTGATGGTCCATTTGGTTATAGAAAATTAACACACAGATTTTTCCCCGAGGTCAGGAATTAGGTAATTATGTAGATTGTGGGGTGAACTGAAAGTGAGCAAGAAAAGGGTCAGTAGAGGAGAAAAGTGATTCAGAACCATTTACAATCCCAGGGCCAGGGCATGTGGGTGCTCTGCCCCAGCCCTGGCCTCAGCCTCTTGCCCCCACACTGAAATGTTGTAAAGCCCCCTCCAGTGCCTAGGATATGCCCGGGTCTTCAGTGGTCTTACCTCAGCACCATGAACCCTGAAAAGGATTTTCATGGGTCCAGGATCCTTTTCTCCCTTAAAGGCCTCTCACCTACTTTTATAACCTCATAGTGGGGTCAACCAGATGCCTGGAGGAGCTCCAGGTTCACCCCTATGGGGTCATGTGGAATCCTGTGGCTGGCTGGGTTCCAGGAGGGTAGCACGGGAGCTGTCACTTCCATTGGTTACAACTATATTTTTCTATAGATTCATTGGAGATGGGGCCACCAGGAATGGGTGACTCTGATCGTGTGGCTGACTCTCCAAATGCAGGGCTCTGGACTAGTTATTTTCACCTTTTGAGGTTTGACTTGAGCTGTGAGTGAGTGGGAGCATGCGTTCAACACGGCACTGCCTCTGGCTAACATTGGGTGACTACAGGGGGTAGTAGGCAACCCTTACTCTGTGTGCCACCCCATGCAGGCACACCAGCAATCACCTCACCACAGTTGCAAGTCCTGGCACATATCCACCAGTCTATAGACAATAGTTGGCAGGACCACAGGGATCTCACTCCTACAACCATCAAGAAGTGATTCTGCCATCATCATGTAGTAAGCTTGAAAGAAGCCCAGATGAGAACGACAGTCCCTGCCCACACCTTCATTTCAGTCTATCCAGGCCTTCAACAGAGAATCCAATCATATTGTGTCTTGGCTTCTGACCTTTAGAAACTTAAGAGATAATAAATTTTAGTTTTTTAAGCTGCTAAGTTTGTGCCAATTTTGCAGCAGTAGAAACCTAATACACCCAGGAAGGGCACAAATGACAACAAAGTACATAAAGAGATGGTTGATGGCCCTGCACAGGAAGAGATAGTGCCTGGACACTAAAAAATCTTCAAGTGCACTCTTAGACAATGAACAAATATTTATGGCCGTCTTCTCTACCATTAAGATAAACAGTCATCAGTAAATCACTATACCTCACATACGCCATGATAGTTTAACACAGTTGTAAAAAAAAATCAAATTTTTCATACTGATGGGTTCTCTGCCAAAAATATTTTCCCAGGTCTATGCATACCCTTATGGGTGTCACTACACTCTGACCATGCATTTTCTGTTCTGATGGTAAATCTTTTCATTCAGACATAATTTAAGTTGAAGTTTGTGTTACTTGCACTCAAAAGGTTATTAAATAATAAACCAATATTATTTACATTAAGGTATCATAGATGATTTTAACTCTCAATTTTGCCAATATGAATATTCAGTCAGTGATCAACTGTATTTTTATCCTGATTTCTTTTCTCTTCATAACGGGAGATATAATGGTTTTTATCATAAATGAATTTATGGTATTGACATAGCTCCCAAACCTATGGAATCGTGGACAAATGTAATGATTGAATTATTTGTGATGGCAGTTAGGCACTTGCAGGGATTGTGGTTCTATTTATATATCATCTGAGACATTTAGAAAAAAGGCCTCTTATGGATTTTTAGCGTTGCATCTCTATTTCTTAAAAGCACCAACTGGTATCTTAGAATCAATACCACATAATTCAGACAATATATTTCTGTCAAATCCTAAGGACAATGGGGCCCAATAGAGCTAGGCCATCATTATCAAAGAGAGTTAGTGAAAGAAAAGGTCAAATTCATAAAATTTTCATTCAGTTGTATCTTTAAATACTAGGTTTTTCTTACTAGAATTTCACCAGTCTATATAATATGGGTTAGAAATAGTGAAAATTGTTTCTTTAAGATCACACTTATCATGCCTTAGCTCCTTTCATTGTTGCTAGTAATAATATAAGCAGACTTTTAAGGAAATACAGTTGGAAAAAATGTGTTAATGGAGTACCTGAACTTTGCTTGGAAATCCTCAAGATTCTGAGGTAAGCAAGAGCTTTACAATGAGCTAAAACTGGAATAAAATTACCTGCAAGGAATTTTCTTCAGATTTGTTTATCTAGTCATATAAAACAATACACTCTATAAACATTAAATTATCTTCTGTGATAGATGGGGGTGCTAATTGATGGAATATGCATGATTGATGGAAATCTTTGCAGTTCACTGTGCATTTATATATGTATATAACATAAGGTACTATTACACACAGTTGTTCCCCCTTATCCACGGTTTTGCTTTCTGGGGTTTCAGTTACCCAAGGTCAACCGCAGTCTGGAAACAGGTGATCCCCCTTCTGATGTATTCTCAGAAGTTCAATGGTAGCCTAACACCGCTACATCACAACGCCTATGTCATTCACCTCACTTCACCTCATCGTGTAGGCATTTCATCATCTTACCTATCATGAGAAAAATGGTGAGTATGGTACAATAAAATATTCTGAGAGAAATAGACCACATTCACATAACTTTTATTACAGTATGGTGCTATAATTATTCTATTTTATCATTAGGTATTGTTGTTAACCTCTTACTTTGCTTAATATATAAATTAAACTTTATCATAGGTATGTTTGTGTGGGAAAAAGCATGGTATACATGAGGTTCAGTACTATCCACAGTTTCAGGCATCCATGGGGGTCTTGGAATGTATCTCCCCATATATAAAGAGGGACTACTATTCTAAAAAAAAAGGGGGGGATACTATTCTCATAAATAGAAAGATAATGAAATAAAAATGTAAAAGTGTCAAGTCAAGATGAAATAAATCTGCTTCAAATTTTTAACTTTATTAATGCAATTAAACAACGTGTTCTAAACGTATTACTAAGTCATGTATTAATTAATTGGCTAATGAATGAATGATAATCTGTTTTGTGAGAAGTAACTTGTCTTATTAGTACTAGAATTTAAGGTTGGTTTAAGAATTTGTAACACAGAGAGTAAAAAATCAGGTTCTAAATTTAGATCATTTGGATATTTTATCCTAATGGTTGTGATAGTTCAGAAAAAGGTGTTGGAATTACATACGTATGTAAATAAACAATTTACTACTCTCTGCCCATGTTCATTTTTTTAAAAAACATATTTTATTTATTTATTTGAGATAGACAGAGACAGGGAGAGAGAGAGAGAAAGCAAGCACAGAGGGAGAAGGAGAAGCAGACTCCCCGCTGAGCAGGAAGCCTGACATGGGGCTATCCCAGGAACTTGAGACCATTACCCAAGCCAAAGGCAAATGCTTAACCAAATAAGCCACCTAGATGCCCAGAGAGGTTAATTTTCAACCATAAGAAATTTAACAAAGTCTGTAGTTTTAATTTAGCTATGAAATTTCTAATTTTCCCTAATGTCTATCAGATACTTTAAATAGCTAATGGTGTGAGTTATTTTGCTGTCACACATTTATATGACATTTTATATTTGTATTATATTTATATTATTTTTATAAATACATGCAAAACATATTGAAAGTCTTAAGGCACTAGAATTTCACCAGTCTATATAATATTTTATATTTGTATTATATTTATATTATATTTTATAAATACATGCAAAACATATTGAAACTCTTAAGGCACTAGAATTTCACCAGTCTATATAATATGGTTTTAAAGTGTTTACATAAATGAGAATTTTAGTAAGTGATGCATTTAGCACACACATGATTTTCAATAACAAAATATAAACGACACAAAATTTCTAAATTCTCTTTTCAAAATGATCTCTCCATAGCATAAGTCTCTTTCAGAGATATTTCTTCTTTATTTATTGTTAAAGTATTTCTTATATATTGAAGAAAACATTTTAAATTAAATTGCTACTTACCAGCCCTGTGTCATCATAGGAAAAAGTCAGTAAATACGGAAACAATTTTTTTCCAAAAAAATTGTTACTCATATTTGCATTTGACATGTTTTATAAATGCTTCATAGCCAACAGCTCAGATTCCATGCTCAAAATTTCACTCTTTCACAGTTAAGCTACTACCAGTATTTTCTCTAATCTATATTCCAGTTGATTAATTTGTTCATCAGCATTTTATTAGCTTGTTTATTTATTAATTGATTTAGCCAGGCGTTTATCATCTCAACTGTGAAATGTCTGGGGAGTGTTTACAGTTTAATTATTAAAGAACTTATAGTTAATCTAAAATATACTTGTGCTGTATCATAACTTCCAATTTATATTTCATTTTCTAGGGGCGCCTGGGTGGCACAGCGGTTGGGCGTCTGCCTTCGGCTCAGGGCATGATCCCGGCGTTATGGGATCGAGCCCCACATCAGGCTCCTCCGCTATGAGCCTGCTTCTTCCTCTCCCACTCCCCCTGCTTGTGTTCCCTCTCTCGCTGGCTGTCTCTATCTCTGTCTAATAAATAAATAAAAAATCTTTAACAAAAATATTTCATTTTCTAAAAGTTAGATCTAAATTATGTATCACTAAAATTTCTTCAGTGACCCTATTGCTTATCTCCATCCTAAATGTGTATGATATTACTAATTTTTTTTTTGAAAACATCAGATTAGGCCTTCATTATTGCTATTATGTGCTGAGCACGGTGCAAGCAAAGGAGTATATGACAAGGACCTAATCCTCCTGAGATCAGAATCTAGTAAGGAACACAATATGTTTAAGCACAGAAAAAATAACGATGATACAAGTCAGCACTATCTGCTCTTCTTAGGAAATATGTGATTATGAGTTCCAGTAGCATTGTAGAGACTAAATGCTGTGAGTTTATAATAAATGAGTACACCGAAATGATCAAAAATATCCTCCGATGAAGAAAGACTGGAAGTGCCCTTTAAACACAGAAGTAGTATGGAGAAGTGCAGAGGAGAGAAGAGATTCAATCGGGACAGAATTCCAGGTGAGGGACCATACATGGAAATGCCGATCACAGACTAGACATAGCGAGTGAATCAGGCACTGAATGGTGTGTAAAATGCCGGTAGTCAGAAGACAGGTTGCAGCTGGGTCAAAAGTGTTAACTTACTTGTAGGTTCTATAATGAAAGCGTTGTTTAGAGACGACCTCTTAAAACCTTGAAATGGTGAAGCTTGCTTGCCGTTGAGGTGCCTCATGGATATGGTAGCAACATAATGATGTTCAGGGAGATTTTATTGGAGGAACAAATGAACACTAATGAACCAAAGATGTGGTAAATATCAGATTTAATTATTTGAAAAGCTTAAGTGAATTCATGACTCAATTTTCAATATGATTAAAATGTTATTCCAGTGAGTAGCACATATGTGCTTCATTTATTTTCAGAGTGGAGACTTGAGTTAAGTAACTCATTCTTATAATACAGGAAATGACTCCCTTTATAATCAGATGCTAAGTTGCTGTGCGTTCCCAAGTTCTCCAAGTTGCTTGTCACCTTTTCTTTTATTATTTAGGTAAAATTGTCTTAAACCAACTCTCCATATACAGTGGGGGTAGGGGAAGATACTTTGTTTCCAATGTCCTTAGAGATTCCTGGGGATTTGGAGGAAATGTTGCCTACACATTTCTCCTAAAGGCCTCAGGCTCTAAATTCCTACTTCAGGTTTTCTTTCTTTCTTCTGGATTTTTTTTTTCCTTCTGCACCTATCGTTCACTTTCTAAGTGATGTCACTCCCCAGAAGTCATTCCTCTCCATATTGTGTCACTTCCCACAAGCCATCTTTTCTCAGAAACCACAGACCCACCAAAGCTGTGTGTATACCAGAGTTTACTGAACATGAGGGGCAATAGAGGAGCTTCACAAAAGAGTTTGGCAAAACAACAATGTAATATTAAATATTTAAGAATGTATTCTTAAAGATCTCTCAAACATTTCTGCCTCCAGAAAATTTTCTCTCTTATTCAAGGACCAATCTTCTACCAACATAGTTGTAGTAGTAGTAGAGTACTAGTAGTATACCTATGGAACACTAGACTAGTAGTAATAATGTAGTAATAATAACAGCCAACAATTACTAAATGTTCTATATGGGTAATTAGTGTTCATACCATACTAATGATATAAGAAAAGTAAAAAGAAATACATTCTGAAGAGGTAAAAAGAAATACAAAGGAATTAATTTCCCCCAAATCTCATAGCAGTGAAACATGGACCAGATATTAGAAAGTAGATTCCAGATCATGTGATCAGACTGGTATACTCTACCAATACCATATTTCTAGGCTGGCCCAAGGGTATGTGAAGCTATAAGCAGAGGATTTTTACAGGGACCCTATATATCTACGAACAGTTTGATTTTTTAAAAACGTATTAAAATGAATGGACCCATGTGAGGTAGAGTGATTTATTAATGCAGGTTTAAAATAATGGACAGGAGTGAGGTATTTATGTATGTATTTATTGTTCCATAGTGCACAGGAAGATTCTTTGTAGAGTACTGAGCCATCTTTTCTTTTCTTTTTTTTGTTTTTTAAAGATTTTATTTATTCGACAGAGATAGAGACAGCCAGCGAGAGAGGGAACACAAGCAGGGGGAGTGGGAGAGGAAGAAGCAGGCTCATAGCAGAGGAGCCTGATGTGGGGCTCGATCCCATAACGCCGGGATCATGCCCTGAGCCGAAGGCAGATGCCCAACCGCTGTGCCACCCAGGCGCCCCCATCTTTTCTTTTCTTATTCAGGCCCAGAGACCATCTATTCTCATTCTTTATTGTTGAATGTGCCATTCCCTGCTAATTTCATCACTTCCACCGTAAGAAAAAAAGGTAGCAATATTATTATTACACCTAATGGAATGGCTCTTCTCTGCCTGTTTGAACTGAAACTATATGAATCTTTTTGCATCTGCAGTACTTGAATGCCATTTATTTAATGCCGCCTACATCATGACTCATGACACTGTATCATTCATTGCGCCATCCATGAGTACTGCCTTCCAAGGGCTCCCTTAAATAACTAAACAAAATAATAAAGAAATGTGACTTTGCTTCATTGATAATGATCACACTTACAATCTTAATCAGAGTATGCAGGAAAATTTGAATGAAAAACATTTTTTTGGTCAAATTATATTTACCACTGGGAGTTTATAATGTACATGTAGAAGAATACATACGCAACCACGTAGTCATTCTCTTAGATTTTTTAGGCCATAACCACGGCATTTTAAAACTATAATCTCTTTCAATGCTGACATGTCACACTACTTTTGTACAAATCATCATGTAGGAGGGGGAATGGAGACCAGGTGGGGGGCCCGAATGGAGCTAGAAGAAGATTCCCAATCACTTAAATAATGTCCATTCCTGCTCTAGCTCAGCTTATGAACTACCTGGGAAAGCATGATATCACATCAATCAGAGGCAAGTAAATGGCATTGTGTAGAAGAGCCGTTTGTTACCGTGGAGCAATAAGGTCTGAAAAGCCTGCAGAAAATATAAGCATGGCTATCCCCAGAGATAGCCTAATGGGGGTCAAGGAGCCTGAAGTGAGAGTTGGTGGACTATGCCCAGTGAGAGTGCTGGGAAACACACACATGGCAAAAGGGTGCCTGCTACCTCCCCAGAGACACTTGGATGGCGTAGTCAGAGGCAGCACTTTTGTTGGAGCATGGTTGGGCAAGAACTATTACGTAAACCTACATATGCAACTCAAATCCCAGGGTCAGTGGTGGATAGTCAGTAATGCAGAGCCCTGCCCTCTTCCTGTGAGTGAAAATCACTCAAAATTAGCATATCAGCAATATCCTGCATCTCAAGGAAGAGGTGCTGTGGTTAGGAAACAAATTTCCCAGCAGGATTCCCAAAGAAGACTTACCCATTATTCTTTAGTAGCATCAGAGTTTTGCTATCATGTGAATATGTTATTGCTAATGATAAATAACTAATAAAATACAGAAAACCTGACCTGCAAAAAATAACTACTCAAAATTAGATTAAACATATTCCATTGTAAAAATGTGTTAAAATCATCGCCTCATTATAATAAGTAAATAGATAAGCTGATAAAAGATGGATAGGAAATAAATAAATGAATAGATGCACCAAGATTCAAAACACTTTTCCAATTCCTACTCCAAATGTCTTGGAAGTAATCCACACTACACACATCAATGTTTCTTCCAATGCTCACAATAAAAGACAATACATAATTTAATATGTCTACCAATTCTAATGGAACCCCATGTAGCCTTAACTCTTCACCAAGTTCCTCATATTTCAGTCATACTGTAACCAATTATTCTGTCCTATAGCAATACCTTTGTTATTTTTATTTTTATCATAATAAAATGTTACTTCTTCATGAAATTTAGAGCATCAATGAATGCTCTTACCCTTATACCAACCATGATTATTATTTCATTGGGGGTGGGGTAAATGGAGGAGGGAAAATAATTAAGATCCTCAAGGGCCTTTTTGATAACAGACACAAAAATTTGGCTAGTATTTTTTTTTTGCAATGCATTTGCATTTTTATTTTTAATTACTTCACCTTTAAGTTACTTCTGCTGGCAATGAAACAACGTCCTTGCTCCCTATTTAGACATGACATAAATTCACATCTCATTTATTTTTAGAAAATGTATAGCTGGTGGACACTGCCCAAAACAAGATATGTGTTCTCTTATTCATAAACATTTTTTCCCTTGATTTTGATAACACTGGTCAAAAAAAATACTTGAAGTTCCCCCTTATTAAATAAATAATCATCATCCTCTTTAAATAAAACATATCTTCTACTGAAGTAAATATTAAAATAGCTAAAGGATTTGAAAAGCAAGTATATCTTAATCATCTTAGTCAAAACACTAGCTTGGCACATGGTAAGCATATAATGTGCACTCAGTCATGGCTGCAGAATGATTAAATAGGTAAAAAGAATGTTCATATGATTTCCGTAATGATTTTAACTTTCTGTTTTATATATCCTTTTCATAGCAAAAAATAAAAAGGACAAAATTTCCTGCAATTTCGGTATTTCCCTCCCCTCTTCCTCACTCTCTCTCGCTCTCATTCTTTTTCTCTCTCTCTTTCTTTGTATTTTATAAAAGCATTTGTGATGGTTCCCTTTAAGCCCATGTATGAAAAGCTGATAGGAAAATAACTTGATGGGCTCAATTCAGGAAAGCTTGGAATTGGTTTCCATTATCTAGAAACTTGGACCTAGGTTAAAAATTGATCACTAAAAAAAAATTTTTTTGAAACACTCAAACACGAATTTTAGATAAATTAATAACTTCTCAACTCAATATAATGTAAATATGGGCAGTGACTCTTTTAGTTGTTCCCAGCAAAAAAGTTTTATCTTGCTATTCTTTATTTTAGCCAATATCAAGCCCCAAGCTCAGGGTGAATTATGATCTGTGGTCCCATTCCCTTTGCCAGGGATTGGACATGTCATGGCATTCTACACATTGGAATGTTGGTATGCATTACATGGAGGTTGCTTACTCCTTTCATATCCGTGAGGTTTTCCAGAAGTACACTAGGAATGACAGAGCAGAAAGATAAAATGGACTCAAGTCTTTAGTAATATCATTGAGCCAGTAAATTGACCAGTGAGCCAGTAAATTGACCAGTAGAAAAGCCATCCTTCCCTGGATCATTCTTGTTACTCAAGATAATAAATTGCAGTACTATTTCATCCATGTTTTTTTCCCTATAACTTATACCTGAAATCAACCTCATTAGTAAAACATACCTATTAGGAAGACTTATTCCCATTGCTGAAATCTTACATGAATGGCTTATTAATAATTAATGGATGAATAAAATTATAGACAGTAAAACAGTGATTGATTTAAGACTTATTTATATATTCATATAAAATTCATTAAACATGTACTATGTTACACATTATTTGAAGTACCATAAATCACAAAATATTAAAAAAGAAATTGTTTCTGCCTAAAACCATGATCAAATGAGGTTGTAAAATTATAACCAAGAAGTATTTGAGCCACGGGTAAACTTGACCTCAAGATTGGTAATGCTGGGGTGCCTGGGTGGCTCAGTTGGTTAAGCGTCTGCCTTCAGCTCAGGACATGATCCCAGGGTGTTGGGATCGAGACCCACATCAGGCTCCCTGCTCAGTGGGAAGCCTGCTTTTTCTGTCTCCCTCTACCCCTCCCCGCCTGCTCTCATGCTCTCTCTCTTGAGCTCAATCTCAAATAAATAAATAAAATCTTAAAAAAAAAAAGATTGGTAATGCAAAGAACTTGTACATTTATTCTCTGCAAATTGATTCTTTCAAGCTTTGTCTACATGCAGTTGTTTGACTAAATTGAATATTCAGTCGATTTATTTTTCAGATGGCATCTATTTCCTCACCTGTAACTTGGGAAATCTACAAGCAGCTTTTGAAGAATAACAAGGAATAAACATTCCAAAGTAAAAAAATCTATCAGAGACTGTGCTGAAAAATAAGTGTATAAAGGAAAATGGAAGAGAAATCAGATTGAATCCATTCAATTGACCAGGAAATTACCAATTACATATAAAATTTGATACTGGAGATATCCTTACCTACAATTCCAAGATTGGGGTTAGTCCTTAAACAGCTGTGTGGTCTTGATCAAATGATCTTCTCCACGTAGTCTTAATTTTACTCTTAAATCAGACAGTTGGAGTGGTGATAGCGATATGGTCCCTTGGAAAATTGTCTTTCATTGAGGAAAGTTATAAAAAAAATGTAATTGGAACTTGATATATTATTTTCAGGACTTCTGTCTCTTCATCCTAAGGGAATTCCTAGAGACATTTCATTAAGGTATAAGTATCAGGAAAACAAACAAGCAAGCAAAGAAACAAACTTTGCTTTCCCTATACAAGTGGTTTCTTTCTTAGCTTAAACGAATTAAGAATCTAAATATCAAGCATGTTTACTCTTTCGATTTACCTACCAAGAACATAAAGAGATAAATTTGAAGCTGCTGTCTCCTTAGTTTTCTCCCCAGTGTTATTGAGATGTAATTGACATATAATGTTGCGTGGGTAAGCTGTACAATGTGATGAATTGATATATATATATATATGGAAATGTTTACCGTAATAAAATTAGGTAACGGATCTACCACCTCACATAATTACCATTTTGTTGTTGTTATGGTGAGAACATTGGAGCTCTACTCTTGTAGCAACTTTCAATTATACAATATTAACTATAGTCCCATGCTGTACATTAGATGCCCTGAACTTACTCACCTTATAACTAAAATTTAGCACTTTGACAATCATCTCCCGTTTGTCTCACCCCTTAGTCCCTGGCAACCACCATTCTACTCTTTGAAGCAATGACAGTAGATAAGTACTCCCGGCTTTGATTTTTTCTCTGACATTCACATTCTTCTTTCTTATACAGCTTAGGTTCCTCATCTGTATAATTTAAACTCACGTAGTATTTCTATTTTTGCTGAGCTGAGAGCAGATAGATGCCTGATTTCTTCAATATAAATCAGTAAATTATGCATAAACGAACTAGTGACATCTTTGAATTTTTAAATTTCCATTAGTCTGTTTCTTCTTTCACTTAATTTGATGCTGATAAGTTGTGGTATATATTTATTGATATTGATATTTCAAAGGAAGCCACTTCATCTCTAAACTTAAAAAAATCAAAGAACATAATTTGAAATAGAAAGATTAGTTGAACTAATCCAAACTTGTCATTAAGAAAGGTAATTAAGAAACTATCTAGTTAGAAAAAACATGTGTACATATTTATTTTATTAGCATTAGTTTTTCTTTCTTGTCTGTAAAACTAATGATTATTATTTTGCCATAGAATATTTGTTTTTCTAAATATAGTGATATTTTTAAAAGGTAATAATTACAACTTGTCATGTTCTGATTTTTCTAATGGCACACTTTTAAAGAATTATTTAGGCACGGGCAATTTAATTTCCTTAACCATGTTCATATATCAATGATTCATATATTTTTATGTATCTCTTACAGTTTTAAAGAAAAATCTTGCTCTAAAATGTATTCTGCGGGGATAAAATATAATGCCATTTCTCAGCTAAAACACAAAATAGATTCGGGAAGTCCTTCAATATAAAATTAAACTGCAGAATTCTATTTTTCAGATCATCTTCTACATCTTTACTCTTCTTCAACATCCCATAGAGTCCATTTCACATGTGGATATCAAGTTCCACATAAGAGAGAAATATATTGGTTTAACTGAATAAAATATCATTTATTTTTTTAACTTTAAAAAAATTAACATAGAATATATTATTTGTTTCAGGGGAACAGATCTGTGATTCATTAGTCTTACACAACACCCACCACTCACCACAACACATACCCTCCCCAATGTCCATCACCCAGCCACCCCATCCCCCCAGCCCCCTCTCCTCCACAACCCTCAGTTTGTTTCCTAAGATTAAGAGTCTCTTATGGTTTGTCTCCCTCTCTGGTTTCATCTTGTTTCATTTTTTCCTCTCTTCCTCTATGATCCTCTGCCTTGTTTCTTAAATTCCATATATTAGTGAGATCATATGATAATTTCTTTTCTCTGATTGACTTATTTCAGTTAGCATAATACCCTCTAGTTTCATCCACTTTGTTGCAAACGACAAGATTTTAATTTTCTGATGGATGTGTAATATTCCATTGTATATATATACCACATCCCCTTTATCCATTCATCAGGAATAAAATATCATTTAAATGTAAGCATTCAAACACAATGTTTCTAATTTCATCAGACTTTTTAGTGATAGGACTAAGAATAAGAATTAGAAAAAATAGGTATTTTATGTAACACAAATCCTAATGTTTTTGAATGAATGCTTTTTTTTTTTTTCCCAAAGACCAAAGCAGAAAGTGATTAGTTTAGGCTTAGGGGAAGTGGAACATCTGGCACAACATTTCTATTACACATCTATTCCTCCTTGTCTGAAGCTAAAACTCTTAGACAAACTTTGGCGGGTGAGTCCATTTCATTTTGCTGTAACCACATCTTCGCTTCCTTGTTTGCTAATTAGTCTATTACCTAAATTTCTACTTAATACTTATGAAAATAATATGGCACAACTTGTAAAATAGTTTTATAGGTTGCCCGTGATCTCCCCAGTTTCAAATATTTTATTTAATGTGATTTAAAATATTTCGCATGTCATTTTAAAAAATGACTTACCCCTTCCAAAATTACTTAACCCAAGAGAAAAAAAATATTGCTGTTACCTTGATGTTTGTCGAATATTAATACATCCGTATAACAGAAATAAGTAAAATGCACTTTTATTTCCCTTTTAAATTATATCCCATTGGTGGCTGAATCATAAGCATAACATCCCAAAGCATGTGGGTTACTTGATCCCTTTAGTAAAGCAGTAGTTTGAAATCCAGGTTCAGACAAAAAAAGAGATGTTCCAAATTCCTGAAGAACCAGTCAGAAAGATTCAAAGCAGAGAATTTCAGCAGAGAATGAAACCTGTATCAGTTGGGCTACATAATGTTTGTTCTTGAGTAAAGGATAATGTGACATGGCATAAATAATGCTTTTCCTTTCTCATGTGGATTAAGAAAAGAGAAAATAGAAGGAAAAAGAGTGAAGGTAAGTGACGAAAATTGTTATTTCTGTTTTCCCATCTCTTGGTTTGGTGTTAGATAAGTCGAGCTGAGGATAGAGACACAGAGACTCTCTCTTTTTGTCTCTGTCTCTCTTCTATCTATCCATCGATCTATCTATCTATATCTATCTATCATCTATCTATCTATCTATCTATCTATCATCTATCTATCATCTATCTATCATCTATCTATATCTAAGTATCATCTCTCATCTGTCTAACCATCCCCTAAGAGGAGGTTAGGCTAACACAGAACAGGCAGACAAACAGGTTCAGTCTATGATCTCTACCTGAAATGACAAAATGACAACACATTTGCTGAATAGAAAACAACACAGAAACAGAACTTGTAATGAAATATTTTGGCTGGTGAGGGGAGATAAGGAGGAAGATTGAAAGTAGGACCTTGAATCGTACAATTTGAACACTCTATCCTTCCTATAGTTTACCTCCTCTGTCCCCGAGATCCACGCTTCTCCACATACTGCCAAGAATTTGCCAAACTGTTGTTAAAAAAAAAAAAAAAAAGAAGAAAAGAAGGAAAGAAAAACAGACTACAGATCAGACATTTTCAAAACTTGAATTTTGTCATTTCCTTAAGATCTCTAAAGTGAAGGATATGAGTAGGTTGAATCAGCCAGAAGAAAACTATCTTTGCTGAGAATTTTGAGAAGTGTAAACATTATTAAAGTAATCTCTACACCAATGTGAGGCTCCAACTCATGGCCCCAAGATCAAGAATCACATACTCTACCGACTGAGCCCATCAGGCACCCTGAAAAATGTATAAAAATTTTAAGCAAAATTCTTCTGTTTAGACAGTTACTTCATAACAAAGTTCTAACTACTTAAGAAAATTGCTTATATAAATATATTCTACAAACATCTTTATAATTCCTTATTTCTTTTTTTAAAAAAAGATTTTATTTATTTATTTGACAGACAGACAGCGAGAGAGGGAACACAAGCAGGGGAAGTGGGAGAGAAAGAAGCAGGCTCCCAGCGGAGGAGGAGCCTGATGTGGGGCTTGATCCCAGAACACTGGGATCACACCCTGGGCCGAAGGCAGATGCTTAATGACTGCACCACCCAGGCGCCCCTATAATTCCTTATTTCTTTAAGATTTTTAAAATTACAGAAGCAGAGTGATATGACATTTATCTGTATGAGCACTTGAGACAGATAACGTGGTTTTGAAATCTGGCTCCAACACTTATCAGCTGTGTCCCCTGAGTTTGTTCCATCACTTAATGCTAGTTTCCTCATCTGTAGAAGCAAATAAGAATGATTCCTATTTCATAGACTTATAAGGATGATAATGGTGGTTCAGTTGGCTAAGTGCCTGCCTTTGGCTCAGGTCATGATCCTGGGTCTTGGGATTGAACCCCCCCCCCCCCCTGTGGNACCTCTATATCCGGCTCCCTGCTGAGCAGGGAGCCTGATTCTCCCTCTCCCTCTGCCACTTCCCCTGCTTGTACTTTCCGTCTGTCAAATAAATAAATACAAATCTTAAAAAAAAAGAAAGTACATCGAATACTACTTTTTGCACAGTATTATTACTCAATACCCATAAGCCATATTAATAAGTCAAGGCATATTTTAATAATTTGATATATATTACCAAATCATCTTCTAGAAATGAGGCATGTTTTCATTTTTTGCTTCAACAAGATATGAAAGACCAATTTTCCAACATTCTTAACATTTCTTGTATATTCATTTTTATTTTTCTTTGACAATATGGTAGAAAACATCATTGTGCTCAAATTTGCAATTATTGATTATTAGTAGTTTTCTTTTCACATTTGTTTTCTTTATATGTTTTTTTCTTTCTCCTTCTTACCCATTTAGGGGGCATCTATACGTGTTTTTAAAAATCATTCTGAAAATGCTTTTTAAATTAACAATGATATATAAGTATTCATAAAATAAATGGCAAGTATTTCAAGAGCATTTTCATCTACAGTGTTTTCTGGTGCTTTATTTTGGTCATGCAGTTTTAATTATATATATTTTCCTCTGTGATTTCTCTTTTCCTTAATGATATTGCTTTTATGCTGTGATATAATCTGATCCCAAAATTGAAAATATATTCTAATATCCAGCTTATAGCTTCATTTTAACAATTAATTATGTTAATTATTCTGGAATTTGTGCCTTAATATGACATGAGACTGGGTATACGTTGGTTGTTTTCTAATTAGTTAGCTTATCATCACAACTCTTCTGACATTTTATATAAACATTATCATTTATTCTACCTTATCTTGACTGTCCCATTAAGTTGTCTGTCATTCATTCTGCCAGTTCTTCAGGCAAAATGACGTTTCTTAATGTTTTTGAAGTTTTGTGTAATGTAATTTGATATTTGTGGAAGAAGTTTCTTGTCCTCGTTCTTTCTTTCTTTCCACTTATTTTCATATTCCTTCCCTTGCAGCAGAAGTGTGAGCATGTGTCCCAATCCTATAATCTGAAGTGAAGTCTTCTGGGAGGATTTCTGGAACAGTGTATCTTTCTGATTAAAAGAGAGAGAGAGAGAGATGAACAAACAAAACCACCTTCTTAAGTCTTAGATTGGACCTGGTCATATGAGTATGTGGGGCTTAATCCACAGGAAAGCAATCTTGTCAACAAGAGAATAGTATAAAGGTGTAGAATCCTGACAGTGTTAAGTAGCTGAATTATATAACCCTTGAACCACCTGTTCCAGACATCTTTTAATATTGGATAATTAAAGTCGAAAGGAGGGCGCCTGGGTGGCTCAGTTGGTAAGCATCTGCCTTTGGCTCGGGACATGATCCCGGGCTCCTGGGATCTAGCCTGGCATCTGGGCTTCCTGCTGAGCGGGGAGTCTGCTTCTCCCTTGCGCTCTGTCTCTCCCGCCTTACCCCAGCTTCTGCTCTTTCTCTCACTCACTCTCTCTCTCTTAAATAAATAAATAAAATCTTTTAAAAAAAGTAAAGTCGATGATAATGTATCCTGCACCTAAAACATTCTAGCTGGGTTACTTTCTCTAGTGATATTACTGAATTGAAAAGTCTTTATTAAATCATCTTTTGATTGATTCCCCCACACACCTGCAATTCTTACCAAGTAAAAACCAAAGTCCTAAGGTCAACAGAATTCTTCAGAATCTCTTTCGTAACTTTTTTCTAGCCTCATCTCTGGCTACTTACCAACGGAGCTAAATATTCACTTTCTCTCCCCAGATTACAGTTTCACATGCTTTCAATTAATTCTAGTTAGAACATCTTTTCTACTCATGCCTTCCTATTGAAATTTTTTCTTGTCTTCAAGAATAGTCATGATTTCCAACAGAATTGCGAACATGCTTTCTCTCATCATAACTGAAATATGATGCCTCTTTACTCTGAACACTAACAACATTTGGCTTACAGCATTTAAATGGCAATTTTCTACATGAGAATTGAAACCGTTTATAGCCACACAGCTTGTTGTCTACACTAACATGAATTTAATATTCCACTGCCTGCAATTAACATGAATTTAATACTTCAGAAGTGTTTTACGCAGAGAGAGGAAGTTGTAACAATTTTATTAATTGGTTTGGGAACTTATCGGATATCCATTTATCTGAAGAACAGGCTTGTCTACTTGCCCCTGTGAGAGTAAATAGCTCCTTCTCAGAAAAATAATGCCCAATTCAGTCCTGAACAAACAAATCTTTACTCATCAAGACTCACTTAAAACCATTCTCTCCCTGTGTCCACCAATCCTAAACTACTATATCACAATCTTTGCCCGCTCCAAACAGAACCCCTACATTGGAAGTGTTGGGCTAATATAAGCACAAACAAAATGTCCCAACCCAGAAATCTTTTCTACAAAGGTAAAGGAGAAAGAGAACACATTCATTATTGAATGAACATTAATTAAACCAGAACTTGATATGGATCACAAGCAATCTGCTAAGAGATTGTGAAGACAAAAATAAATCTCACCTATCCACGCAGATAGAAGCCATTACTTACATGTTTTCGATAAGCAATAACTGGCCCTCAAGTCGGAGGACTTAACAGCGTTATTTGTCACACACAGTTCATCTTAACCTTATCTTATTGTTGGGGTGACCATCTGTGTGAGTTAATTTGCTTTATGCAGAAGAAAAACAAATGTCTAATATCTTTATGACAGGAGGTAGTTTTGCAACTCGGAGCAAGGTGCCCACGGAAGTTAAGCTTCTACACTCCCACAGAGCCTGGGAGAGAGGGGTGCTATCGCCCTTGGTCATCACGACTTAAAGAGATAGTTCCCAGGTCCTTGAGAAAGACATTTCTAGGTCTTATACTAACAAAATGCCAATCTAGTCTTCTAAAGGATTTATATACATTTCAAAGAGAGGAGAAAGTACTTAAAATTACAAGTTTCTAAAGTAAATGCTCCAAGAAAAAGAAGGGAAGCAAGATCTCTTCCCTTGTTTTCAACAGGGAAAATTAAGCCTCTTATTTTTAATTTATATTTGTCTTACAGAAGACCTGTCCTAAATGAGATCTCCAAAACCTCTTGAATACACCACTATTGATGTCTCCTTCTGAGACTCTCCTAAAACTCTGTCAAATCAGTGGCTCCCCACGCTGCAGGTGTGATAAACTTGGGTTTTGCTTTCTCTGCAGGTTATTGTGGTGGCATGTTTCCAGACCTGGCAGTAGACACCTATTGTCTCATTCTAATTTCTGAAACTGCCATGTATACTCTAGTAGATTATAAGCTACTAGAATGTAGAAAATATGTATGTAAATTTATTTTTTCTTTTTCTTTTCTCTGTGGTTAGCATAAGATCTTACAGTCATTGGAATATTCAACGAATCAAATTTTGTTTCATAGTTTCAATGATATCTTGTTTACATTTTGAGCTGTGAATGGGACAAAATTAACTAACTCTCCCTGGAAGATAACTCATATAACTACTCTGAATACAATTTAACCACAAATACAAATGTAATAACTGTCTCTTTAATGTAAACTGAGAAAAATGACTGAAGCAACCAATTACAAAATGCCTGCCATTAATTAGTATTATTTCATCATATCTTCAATAAAATACATGCACGTAGAACTATTTTAACAGAAGTTATTAGATTTCCTAATGGACTTTTGAAATTACTTCTTATTCATTAATAAATCCCTTGTAATTCTGATCCTCAGGATTTTTGGCTGGTTCTCCATTTTCTAAAAGAATATGCTTTTTATTTTTTTAATTTATTTTAATTTATTATTATTAATTATATTATTATTATTATTATTATTTTAGAGAGAGACAGACCTTGTGAGCAAGGGGGGGGGGCGCAGGAGGAAGGACAGGGAGTGAGGCAGAGAGAGAATCTTAAGTAGGCTCCATGCCTAGCAGGAATCCGATGCAGAGCTCCATCTCAGGACCCTGAGATCATGACCTGAGCTGAAATCAAAAGTCAGATCCTTAATTGACTGAGCCACCCAGGTGCCTCTAAAAGAATATGCTTTTAAAAAAACACTTCATGGGGCGCCTGGGTGGCACAGCGGTTAAGCGTCTGCCTTCGGCTCAGGGCGTGATCCCGGCGTTACGGGATCGAGCCCCACATCAGGCTCCTCCGCTATGAGCCTGCTTCTTCCTCTCCCACTCCCCCTGCTTGTGTTCCCTCTCTCGCTGGCTATCTCTATCCTGTCGAATAAATAAATAAAATCTTTAAAAAAAAATAAAAAAAATAAAAAAAAATAAAAAAAAATAAAAAAACACTTCAGAGATGCATAAATCCTTATCCTTCTAAAAATGACCTCCCCAAAGAGATCTGCTTTGTGAGATTTTCAGCCTTTTAATTCCCAATTAACCCCCTACCCAGGCATTGTACAGTTTCTCAATCATCATGAGAGCCACAGATTTCTTTTCTTTAAGCATTGCAGAGAACAATGGCTCCTGCTGTGACGAGACAAAGGCAAGATGCCAATGCAAAGTTAGCGATGACCTTTCTTCCTCTACCAGAGTTATCAGGCAGTAGCTACTTCAAGATCACAGAAGAAATAACAATACTTAAAATGGTAATAAAAAGTTCTCTAATTAGGAAAAAAAAAGCCTGCTACTGCAATTTCTTATTTGATACTTGTATTTAACTTGCAGGAAGGCAGCTAAAAGTGCTGAAAAACATACTAGGGACTTTATTTGACTTATGCATTGCAATTACCAAATATCTGCCAAGACAGGCAATTAAAGTGGGCTAGTGAAGAGCTTGCATTCACTGCAAATATCATTCTCAAATGGAGTAAGGCTTTCTAAAAATACTCAGGAGAATTCATCACCCGTCTGTTTTCTACATGCTAGACCTTCTCCTGAGTCATGTTTGGTTTTGTAGTGCTAGAATTCAGCCATCTTTTCATTTTAGCCACAAACACTTTTTCTCCAACATTGGTAACTAGTAACAGATGAATTAATTAGAAACACAATTTTTCCCAAATTTAAATAAATAAGAAGGAATTGGCAAACATGATAGGTTATCCCATATTATAGTCTTAAAGATAAATACACGAATTAAGATGAGAATATAAATACTAGGAAGAAAGATATACTCTTTTTGAGAGAGTATTAACAGAAGCATCTAATCTAGTCTAGAACTTCAGAAATATTTTCGGAGAGAAAATGACCTAAGTCCTGAGAAGCGCAGATTGAGGTGACATTGGCTGGGCAAAGATGGGTGGAGGAATGGTGCTCTAGTACTTGGAGGCTCTGTGATGCATGAAATTTAGAGGAAATCAAAAGAAGACCAAAGGGACCAGATGTGGCTGTGGGGTGTGGAATGCATCTGCATAGTGATACAAGGAGCAATCTGTAAAGGCACTTTGAGATTACATAATATATGATACAAGCAAGGAAAAGCTTTAAAGGGTCTAAATAGCATTTGAGAAGTACTAAAGTACATGACAAGTATTTTGATAAGGTTATAATTTTTTAAATTTCCAAGCATCCAGACTCTAAATAGGAATAATAATACTTGGAGTTCCATATACTTCCTCCCAGGAAGCAGAAATGGGGTAAAGGGGAAGAGGAGTTAGTTGGTATCTGGAAACATTCCTTTTTAAAGATTTTATTTATTTATTTGACAGTGAGAGAGGCAGCGAGAGAGGGAACACAAGCAGGGGGAGTGGGGGAGGGAGAAGCAGGCTTCCCAATGAGCAGGGAGCCTGAAGTGGGGGGGTGGGGAACTTGATCCCAGTTCCCTGGGATCATGACCTGAGCTAAAGGCAGAGGCTTAAGGGCTGAGCCGCCCAGGAGCTCCTGGGAACATCTCTTTTGAGTCCGCAGCAGGCATTTGCAGAAAGTCTCCTGAAAACTTGAATGCCACTTTGTCTATATTCTACCCTTAGAAGGTGGGGGAGGGGCAGTAAGATATCCCAGAAACTGAGAAGAAAGACACTTTGAGACTGGAAAACGAAGCAGGTGACTCCATCCATGTTACACAGAATTTTATTTAGGGTAATTTACTGATGGGGGGATTGGGCAGGTGATGATCCACGTAGCTGCACAGCTATTCTCCACAAAGTCCAGACCTTAGTCCAGAAATTTTATACAGTGAGGGGACTTATGGAAGGGCACTGTTGTGAGGTCAAAGGATTCTCATGCACCTCTAAAAGCTTGAATGTACCTGACAACTAATCCTTAATCAGATCTTGTGGCACCATATGTGCATCAGGAAGGGGAGAGACTATATAAACTTTAACAAATTTATGCAGGGCCCGAGCAAGCATCCCCTCATCCTGGCCCTGATGGACAGTTCTAAGGTATGTGTATTAATCTCCAAGGGACCCAAAACGGGTAGCCGCAAGAAAGGCCATGAGCAAACACGAGCAAGATGGAGGGCCAAACATGGAGTCAGTATTGTCAGCAGTCCTACAGCTATTATGGAATGAAAATCTTAACTTATATTACTAAATCAAATAAACTAACCAAGTTTCATTTTCAACTTTCAATGTTTAGGTAAATGCTCTACAAATTACTTTAAATGCATAACTATGTAAATATGAGATTTAATGTTAAAGTAATATGACTGTTTTTTTTTTAATGTGGTCGCTAAACCAATCTCAAAATTATACTGTACAGAGAAAGAAAAAGTGAATGGCTCATTTTTCTGTAAAGTAACATCTTAATCAAAGGAACTGAGCCCACCACTAGTGATTAAAAAATAAAATAACTAAATTGAATCAATAAATCACTGATTACTGAATTGAGCCACACTGTCAAATACTTTAATAGCTGCTCATGTTAAAACTCTTCTTTGTGGCAACAGACAAAATTGCATTATTTGGAAGATGGTTCAGTCACCTAATGACACAGGGAGTTCATAGGTTAAATAAAAACAAGCATCAATTTCACTTTTGCAGACTACTTACCATCTAGAAAGGATAAAAAAATATTAACTATACTGAAAAATCATCATTTCTAAGAAACAGAAAAAGAAAAATTGCTACAAAGCTTACCTGTCATTTTGAAATAAACTCATGTCCCCAAAACATTGGCTCTGATGACATTAAGACTGAGAGGAATGTCACTGATGGCTCTACCCTTTGGACCACAAAGCATTAGGTCACATAGTTCAGATAACCTTTCTCAGTAGCTGACAGTGCTGTTCTCTTATTGAATAAAATACTACTACTACTACTACTGTTTTACACAAACTAATATATATTAGTATTTAGCAGTAAAAATCCAGTTATGTAAGGGAGGTAGCTGAAATGTTGCTTTTTGCCATTTGATTACTTTTTTCTACATTCAGATTAACGTTAAGACCAATTCTTATGGATGGTGAACTCAGAGTCAATGAAAGTTTAAAAGATTTCACATTAACAAATTAAGATTTGAATATGTTTCAACAAATCATAATGTGAAAATGAGAACCTTGAAAGTATCCTTGCTTTGCTAGAGCCCACTTGTGAAAATTAGGGCCACTCTGGGGGGACAGTAGTGTGGCATACACACAACAGAAACTAGAACACATCGCCATGACGTAGGCTGGCTGTGTTAAATTACTATGCCGTTCAGAAAGCCCCAAAGATGGTGGCTCTTACCAACCTTCATGGAGTTTCTGTGCATATCTTGTTCTTCATCAAACAATTTGTTCTACAATCAGAATTACTGTTTTATTCTTTCTGCAACAAGCCAACTTTACTCCCATTACCTTGCCTTTGCAATTGCTCTTAAATTTCCTTCAAATATATTTTGCTTCACCCTTTTATTTATGCAGATGCCACATGTTTGTTAAAGCTTTTCCTGATTATTCTTTCTTTATTGCAATAGGAAACATTTGTTTTTACGACGATAACATCGACTCTACAGGTTTGCTGGAGGTAGGCTATATAGGTCAGTGCTGGGTTAATTGAGCTCTGCTCTATTAGGCTGGACTTGACTGGACTCAGATTAGCTCCATGTGTCTTCTAGCTCCTGAACACAGTGTGTAAGATTGACCAACAGCTGGGATAATTTGTTTTTAAAGTAAGAAGAATCCCAAATAAATTGCATAGATGTACCAAAGATTCAGCTTGAATTGTCATCTTGTGTGTTATGTCTACGCTCATTCCATTGGCTAAAACAAATTACTTACTCATACCTTACACTGGAGTAGGAAAGTATACTTCACTTTCTGGGAGATAGAGTTATATAATACTCTTAAGGGGGAAAAGCCCATATTCAAAAAATAACATCAACTATTTCAATGTCCACCCTTGATGCCATATACTGGGCTTTTCTCCTGCACAAAAAATGTACTCAATACTTCCCCAAATGGGTTTAGCGGAGGCACAAAATGCAAAGGCCTATATTTCATGATTTAAATCATTTCCTGATATAGTTAGTTCCTTTTGATCTAAAAACAAATGAACAAATAGCACAAGTATACTCCTCATCTACACCCAATGTTTTATGGTGAAACAGGAGTACTGTAATCAAACAGACATACTCATTTAGAAAGAGGAAGAAGAGGAATTAATCTCTATGTCACAATAGTGCAAGTCCATCATTACTAGACATAGACAATGTTTCCTGAGTAGACCCCAATTCTACTCACTCCTGTGTAGTAAATCACCAATCTTTGTTTCTCATTTTTTTTTTTTAAAGATTTTGTTTATCCATGAGAGAAAGAGAGAGAGAGTGGGAGCATGAGTGCAGAAGGCGGCAGAGGGAGAAGCAGACTCCCTGCTGAGTGGGGAGCTGGACACAGGGCAACCCTGAGATCATGACCTCAGACACTCAACCAACTGAGCCACCCAGGTGCCCCTCCTTGTTTCTCATTTGACTCTGCCCTTAGAGAGGCTCTTTTTCCTTCACTCTCCTTGGTCCCATCAGGAAGGTACATGAGCGAATACGTCCATCATGGAAGCTGAGTAATTTTGGTTGTTTCTGTCATTAGAAAATTGAGAGCCTGAGGATTGTTTCACCTTTCGGTCAGTCTCTTTTAAACTTAGCTGGTGACACTTTCGGAAATAGAACTTTCAAAAACTTGGTGGCATTTAGCTATTTGATTTCAGTCAACTCCTTGGGCCAATAGTCATACCCACAACTCTTTTTGAGACATATCTTTCGTCTAGACTTTTCCATAGGTGTTTTGATCTTACCAGGCTTCTTTAGAACCACACATGTGGTTGCTTTAACATGACAAGTCAGTGAAAAGTCTTAGCAAACAGCTGGATGATCATCTCTCCTTCTCTGTCTTAATTTGGTGTTTTCAGCAAGGCTTTGTCTTCATTGGCTTTTGTGGCTTATGTCTTTTCTATAGTTTATGCTTTAGTGATTGGAGTTGAGTATATCTTCCAACCTGATTAATATATATTATAAATATAATATTTTAACAAGCACAAATGTATAAATATAATATTTATATGTTTATAAATATATTTTTTATTTTCAGATATAATATATAACATTATATATATAACATTTATAAATATAAATGTATAAATTTATATATTTTTCATATATATATATACACGTGTGTGTGTGTGTGTGTGTGTGTGTGTGTGTGTGTGTGTGTGTGTATGACTAGAAAATAACATGTGGATTAGATTCCAGGAGCTATGTCAATTTGAATTGCTAGAATATAAAGTATAAGAGAATGTATAGAAGAAACAAGTTTGGAAAACAAGGGAAAACATCATGATGGACTTGGAATACCATGTTGCAGAACTTGAAATAAATTATGTGGGATGTAGTGTTAAATATAATTTTTATTCTTCAAAATGTGTACTCTTTTAGCAGAAATATAGTTTTAGGCCTAGCGCTAATTACTGATGGATTTTTTTGTTAAGCCAATGAGAATCAAGGTACTTTTCAGTATCTTTACTGAAGAATTGGAGTGTTTAAAAATCTAATGAATTTAAAATCAGTAATGTATTTCTGACTTCTATTTATATAATCAATAATTAGACAGAGTCAAAGGATCCCAAACTGGACCAGAATGTTTATAAAAATTTCCAGGTAGTTCTTGAATTCATAAGCTTCCCCCTCCCCTCCACCCCAAACCTTAAGCCTTAAGCCTATGTCATCAGTTTTGAGGCAAAACATTTTCCTTTAGTCCAATTAGCTCCACTTGAATCTGAGCACACCTATTGGGGAGAAGCTTTGTAGTTCATATGTATCCTAACGAGTTTTTCTCATCTAAATCAGTGACTCACTTTTAACATTGTGACTTAATAATCAACAAATGGCTCAGCAATTCTTGAAATCATGATTTATTGAATTGAAGGCACTTCAGCCAAGAAGAACTGTTTCAATCTGAAACTACCTACAGCTTAATCAAGTCTAAGGTTGAAGATATTTAATCTCCTAAACAAAATCAACAAAGCAGTTTTTTCTCTGCGATTGCAGGTTCATTGGTTTGATGGCTCCTGTCCCAGAGGAAAGAGATGGTAACCATGTTAACCACAGCTGAGGAGCATATATCAAAATAAATAAAATCTTTATAACCCTCTTAAAATTCTCCAATTGATTTTTAAGAGTGTGAATGTCAAAATATTTATTGGTTTTTTAAATTTCATTGTCACTTCTAGCAGTGAATCTGACTCACAAACTTAGAGCACAAATTTCCATAATAAAGAATATAGTAGAAACCTGGTACATGGCCCCTTTTGACCAGAACTTTCTTTTCTTGCACATTTCAGATGCTCCATCTAAGCTGTCTATGAATGTAGGCCCCAAATTTTATACTCTTTACTTAAAGGTGGCTGAGATAAACTCCATTAGCTAAACTAGTTCATCAGGGAAAACATACTTATTAAAAATAAGAAGAAGGTTGAGCATAGTGGTAACACAGATAAATTTCTTCCCAGAATGCCTGTTAAATTTAATCTCATCTTGGGTTTGGAAGTACAAAAGAGGTGCTATCCCATGATATCCTCCTGCCAACCACAACCTCACTGTGGGCTGATTATTAGAGGTAAATAGAAAGCGACTGGAATACATCAGTTGCCTATAAAGCCGGGATGATTGTTATTCATTGTTTTGTTCTTTCACATTAATGTTAGAAACACTTTCTGGATATTCATTTCTGCATATTAATAAAACATATCCCTTTTTATATTATTTATAGGAAAAGTTTTAAACTTAACTTTACGATAACATACTACTTCTGCTTCATGCTACTACAAAAATGTTGGTCTTTTATAACTGGCTTAATTCAAACCTTTTATTTTTAGAGCAGACTATTTAATTGGTCATATGAAATATGCAATAGAGATGTTTATTGTATAAACATCTATTAATTCAAATTTAGAGAAAGCACTCAGGTTGATCTAATCGGTAGGGAGTTCATTAGAAGTAAAGATGGGGAAAATGATGCTTTTAAATTACAGGAAACTAAAAAAAGGTATGTGATAAATTAAGTGATTTAAAATTTTTATTTTCTCAAGTAACCATTTACTGGGTCAGAAACCAATTGTATCACTATCTTCTTTAATAGCTTTTCATTCTAATCCCTTAGTCGAATAGATCTATTTTTTAAAATAATTACCTACTCAACAATGCTGCTAGATAAACCACACAGGCAAAAAACCTCATCACTGTAACAAATCTTTAGCAATGAAATCATACACACAATTCCAGCAATTTCTCTGGTCCAACATCTAATTATGTATATACCCATTACTTATTTCACAGAAGTCAACATCAAGCTAATTAGGACTTTTATTAGGTTCTTCGTCCATATAGAAAATTAAACTCTGGTTAGATTTCCCAGTAAAATGAAAGGCTACCTTATATGGGACACTAAATGCATTCTAGGATTTTATTGTCTGAATTCGTTGCTGCTACTGTGCAAATCTTTTAAGCAATTGTCAGGACTATCCTACAGCTCTGTTGACTTCTTCACTTCCGATGGTGAAGATGGTACAGATTAGATGGAGCCAATGAGTTCTCTGTGCTCCTGGAAAGAGTCTCTTTCGTCTCTCTCCAAAATATCACCACTACAATCAGTCTTGGAGAGCATGGACACAAATCTCAATATGCCCTTTGTCTTCGTGCATCAAGCATAAGATGCCCAGAAATCCACAGTCGTGCCTCATCCCCTGGAAACACATCCCTATATGGATTTGCACTTTGCTAAATCTGACTCCATCTGCTATTCTCCCCAACTTCTGAAATCCTTCCATTGTGCCCTCTAAATCACATGATCCTTTAACAGTTAAAACTTTTCTAACCCCAAACTCTTCCCTCATCATTTTACTTACCTTTTTGTTTCAAATGATACCTGGTTTTCACCTGAGATCTTTTACCTATAGCTCTCATAAAACTGACCAGGAAAGTAGACAATTACCTTTCTTGCTCCTCATTTTCTCAGACTGAACCCACCTCTTCATCTTTGCTTTAAACCACTTTTTCCCCCTTAAACACTTATTAGATTTCACTACCTGCTCTCCACCTCTTTAAAAAACTCATTTATAGATTCCATGATCACCTACCTTTTGTTTCTTTAAGAGTTTAACCCTTCCTTAACTGAACCTTACTCTTCTACAGATCCTATCACAGTTTTTCATGATAGCAGCACGTATACAGATGATTCCTCCACTTGTAAAGTGTGGCAAGCACCAGTGTTGTTACCAGATACTCTATTTTTTCCTATTAGGTAGGATTGCATTTTCTGGTCCCTTTGCTTTGTGTGGGGCCTTTTGCTTAGCTCTGCTCAATGAGTTCTGAGTGTCCCTTGAAACTAGAGCATTTAACTATCAAGTTCAGACCTCCATGAATATAACTAATCATCCTGACTACGATGGACCCATAACAAGAGAAAGAAATACACATGGATTATTATTTTTTTAAATTGGATGTTTTAAGCTTCTGAGTTGTATTTATTTTATTTTCGGCAGCATGACCTGGCTCATTTAACTGGTGCACCTGGTATTTCCTTTCTTTGCTCCCTGATAGTAAAAGGTCTACTTTGGTTCAATTCTATTCTTTATGATAACTATAAGCATGCAGCTGAATGTGGCTGAAAAAGAATAAAAAGCCTTGCTGACTGATCTTACTTTAAATTCAGGACTTCTAGCAGCATGTGACCCCTTAATGCAGCCCTGCAATCCGGCCCTATTTTCCTAGTCTGTCTAACCTCTCACTCACAAGCAACTATAATAGACCTTTTCTTCTGTCCTTAAACATCTGCTATAGTTGTAAGTAATAACTGTATTAGAAAAAATGGTATTAATTCATTAAAGCTAGAGATCAATCACAGTTTGTGATCATTGTTTCCATGACTTAATAAATATATTTGGGACACAGAAACGTGAGAGTTAAAACACACACTCCTCAGCCTCTTCTTTTACTCTCTGACTTAACCGATGCATTGTATTTGTTTTTTCGAATTTAAAATAGCTATTATTTGTTTAGTTTCTGCTGTAGGTAATATCTCATTTAATTTTCAAAATAATGCTATTACTTACTATCGTGATCCCCTTTTCGGATAAGGAAATATAGGCAAAGATATTAAATACGTGATCTCAGATGACACAGTCAGTCAGCAATAGATGTGGGATTTGAAGAGGGGTTGATTATGGACCTGAGAGACCGTATCTAACCATATACTTTGCTTCCCACAACATCCTGAAAAGAGTTTGAACAGTTTGGCTAAGGGGCAAGAGGAATAAGGAAGGTTATATTGCCTTCTGAGGTTCCAAAATTAAGAGCTGTTGATTTTCACGCAGGAAAGAAATCTCTCAGACTTGAGTTCATTTGATAGTGTTCGTCCATGTGCTGGGGCTACAGAGGAAAAAGGATATGCCGCACTGTATCAGTCTTGATAGTCAACTGTTAGAATAACTCCAATGACATTCTGAGTAACGATATACCTATTTGGAGGGTTAGAAATACCTGTTTTACTCCAACTTTGCTACTTTCTATGTGACTTCAATTTATCCTGATTTGTTATAAAATATGATTTGGTAATTCTAAACATGACTGAGTTATGGTGAGCATTAGGAAGATGATGCATGTGTAGGGGGCTGTGTACCATGTTGCCCTTTCTGAGCTTTAGTTGAGTTTGGGATATGCTGGCTACACTGGTCAATGGGATTGGATTGCCTCCTAAGGATTAGCAAATGGATTTCTGGGCAAGCACAAACAGTAATTATCAAATGCTTAATATTTTTATAAACTTGTATCTAACTACTTCCCCAGATTTAAAGTCCCAGATGTCCATGGAATGTAAGAGGAAGAGACTCAAAACCCATCTGACAGGATGGTGGTTATAGAATGTTGTAAAACACAGGTTATAGGAAAAGATCCTGAAATTCCTTAGAAAAAAAATAAATTAGTGAAAAAAGGTCCTGGTCTGGGGCCCAGACTGAGCAGAGGGTCTACCTGGTAGAATGAAGCAGTCATTTTGGGTAGAATGCAAGGCTGTTCATTAACTTGTTAACATTCTAATTTCCAGCATCTTGGGAAGGAGAAGACTATGTGATAAGATAAAAAGACTATATCACTGGGGGGTGGGGGGCGGGAACAATTCTACTTTGTTAATCTCTTTTTACAAAAGTCATATATGGGGTGCCTGGGTGGCTCAGTCGGTTGAGCGGGTGTTTTCCGCTCAGGTCATGATCCCAGACTCCTGGGACGGAGCCCACATGGATCCCTCCTTCGCTGCTTCTCCCTCTCCCTCTTCCTCTACCTGCAGTTCCCCTGCTTGGCTCTCTCTCTCTCTCAAATAAATAAATAAAATCTTTTTTTTTTAAAAGTCATATATGTTGAAAGGAATATATTTTCCTATCTTCCAGAGAGAGAAGTAAAACTCTGGAACACAGAAACAGGCAGAGATGATGAACTCAAGAGTGGTGACTGCATATGGAATAGTTTCCCTAAGGTTGTCAAGGTCAAGCGAGAGCCAAGAGTCTGCTCAAGGAAAGCACTGTTCACGGAGTAGACCCCTGCAAGTGGGTTAAGGCAGAACAGAAGTGACACCGACAGAAAGGCAATGGATGGTGAGGGAAAAAGGAGGTCAGAGAACTAGAGGCCACCAGGCAGTAATTTAGATTCCTGGGGCACTTCTTTGGGGATTCCTAGAATCACAAGCAGCGCAGTGGCCTCAGAGATTTTTTTTTTTTTTTTGGTGGGCGATGTCTAGTGATCCAAGAAATTAGAGGTTAACTGCTATAATGCCTTCCCTATGATCCTTGAGCTAATATGATTTAGGGCACATTTGTTTATACCAGGTAAAATATCTGGTAAATATTGTTATCATCAAATATGCATTCCTTCCCTCACAGCTCTACAACCCATTCCATGTAAGTAGGAAAATAGTTTTAGTGTACACATTTTTATAAGGCAAGAGTTTTCATACTGTGTGAAACCTTATGTTGGGTGGGAAGCAGAAATGCATTTTGGCTGTTTATTGTAACCTCTACTTTCTTCTCACTAAAAGCCAGAGTTCCATTCAACTAACCGAAGGAATTAACTTTCCACAATGTTTTTATAAAGGCCTGTTTGCTTACGGTTAGTCCAAATGTGCTAAAAATTGCTACTTTCTTCCTTCTTTGTAGCAAGTAAACTTGTCCTAGAAAATGAATGTAGGGATTAGTATACTTTTTCCACTACAGGCTGTTTGTGTAAAACTTTCTACATTGCCAAAATAAAGATCTCAGCAAAGGAAAGTGAAATAGAAAAGAGGCAAAAAAAAAAAAAAAAAAAAAAAAAAAAAATCAGGTTGATGGATTAACTCAGTATTTCCCAGCAGAAATTTTTTATTCTCTTATGTTTGGTAGTTTCTTATCTCCGTGGACTATATCTCTAGTTTTTATCAATTACCTGAGGGGCACTTCTCTGCAAATACTTTCAATTCTATAGACTCTTTTGGCAGACCTCCCTGTTACCTTTGGCTCTTTATCTCTGCATTCTATCAGATGCTTTCAAGAGAACTATTCTGCAGCCAACTTGAGGAACCGAGCAGGAGACTATTTCAGATCTTTTTTCTGTGAAATAGCTAAGGGTCCCAAGATACCTACTTTAAAAGCAAACATCACATTGCATCAAAAACTGGGGATGTACTGTATGGTGACTAACATAACAAAATAAAAATTATAGAAATAAAAAAATAAAAATAAAAGCAAACATCATTTTGTAAAGGCAGAAAACTCTCTTTGATTCACTGATGATAGCAAAATTTTCCATAAAGTTCATTTTTGTTAATTTGTATTCTTTTGCAAAATTCCTATGGAGTGTTATATAGATAAATAGAGAGAAATAGAGAGGTAGATAGATATAAATATACAGAGTCAGGTCATTTATTCTTTACGGTTACTTTTTAAATTTTATTTGAAGTAGAGTTGACATACAATGTTATATTAGCTTTAGGTGTAATCACAGTGATTTTGACAATTCTGTACATAACACTATGCTCACTGCAATAAGTATAGTTACCATTGTCACTATACAACGTTATTACGATGTCATTGGCTATATTTCCTATGCTGCACTTTTCATCCTCGTGCCTTATTTAGTTTATAAATGGTAGTTTGCACCTTTTAACTCTCTTCACCTATTCTCTTCCCCAGCCCCCTCCCCTACGTCAATTACCAGTTTATTCTCTGTATTTTTGACATTGTTTCTGGTTTGTTTGCTCATTTGTTTTGTTGTTACTGACTAAATTTTTACAGACTACTCTCTACTATTGAAAATGAGTAGCATTTGAAAAAACCTGTTTCTGTTAAGTAGAGTTTCTTAATTTGGTGTCTTCAGTTGTTCAAGAGCTTCACAGATAGAAGATAAGGAGTCCATGAACTTAGATGGGGAAAAAAATTACATATTTGTTTTCACTAGTCTCCAAGTGAAATTTTGTACTTTTTTTTTCAATTATAAGCATGGATAGCAAATCATAGCAGTATTTGCAGTACTTTGTGACCAAAAGAAATCATACATATTTTTCTATTCCAATCCCATTAGAGATATTATATATGTACTTTATTTTACTCTTGTTGCTAATTTGTAATTATTAGATTAGATTAGATTAGATTAGAATCTTTCTGCTAATGCATATTAATATATTTAATAATGAAGTATTAGTTAATAAACCATGCAATTTAAAAATTATTTTAGAATCTTATTTCAATATATTTGTGTTTGTATTTATTTTTAATATTATGGTTTAAGGATTTAAGAATATTCTGAGAAGGAAACCAAAGTTGTCATAGGATAAAAATAAATAAATAAAAGCTTAAGAACACCCAGTGCAAAACCTCAGAAGTTAAGGAATTTTAGATTCTTGATATACCTAAAAAATTGCAATGATAATAAGAATCTTCATTCCTATGATGAAGCCAATTAATAAAGACTTTTCATATGTTACTGTTCATTCAACAGATACTCATTGAGCATCTGATATTTGCCTGTATTTTGTACTGTATAATTTTAAATAGAAGTGGTAAGAATGGACATTTTTGCTTTGTTCCTGATCTTTGTAGGGAAGGATTTAATCTCCTCTCATTAGATACATTGATAGCTGTATGTTTTTGGTAGACTCCTTTGGTTTTTTTTTTTTTTTTAATTAGGGTAATTATGGCCTCATAAAATAAGCTGAACAGTGATCCCTTTGCTTCTATTTTCTGAAAGAGTTTTTTGTAGAATTTATATTATTTCTTCTTAAAATTGGTGGGCTATGCCAGTGACATCATCTGGGCCTGGATTTGTCTTTGTAAGAAATAGCCTAATGATTAAATTCAATTTCTAGGATTTAGGGCTACTCGGCACACCCATTTCTTCTTGAATGTGCTCTTGAGTACTTTGTATCTTTCAATTAATTTGCCATTCCACCTCAGCTGTCAAATTTAGGGACATAAAATTACTCAAATAATCTATTGTAATACTTTTAATGTCTTTATGATCTGTGACAATGGCTACTCTTTCCTTCCTGATACCAGTAATTATATACACTCTCTTTCCCCTCACCAGTGAGCTAGAGGATTATCAATTTTATATAACTTATGTAATATTATAAATTATTTATAATATATTAATTATTATATTAATATGTTATGTATAATGTATATTTTATATAATTTAATATAATATTGATATGGTCAAATGAAATCTATAACCTTGTTCTTACTTGTTCTGTTCTTTCCTTACCCTGATCTTATATTTTTCTTTTTTTGCTCGACTACGGATGAATTTTGTGTGTTCATTTTTCTCATTACATTTATCTTCACTACTGCTTTATATTTGTACCTTTGTAAAAAAAAAATTAGTGATTATCTTAGGGTTTACAGTAGCATCTTTAATATATCATAGCTTTTCTTCAAATAACATACTAGTTTATCTGTAATGAACTTACAGCTTTATGCTTCTAATCTCACTCTCCCAATTTTTGTGCTACTATACTTACTCTTTTTTAATTTTACCTATGCCACAGAACGTTACCACCATTATTCTTTAGAACATCAAATATCTTTTAACAGAGTATCTCGCTGTTGGCACTGTTAACATTTTGTATCAGGTAATTCTTTGGTATTGGGACTGTACTATTTACACTATGTTAGCGGCGTCTCTGGTCTCTACCCACTAGACTCACCCAGTCATAAAAGCAGAAAAATGTCTCCAGAAATTGCCAAATGTGTCCTGGGGGGTAAAATTGTTCTTGGTTGAAAACTTCTGCTTTAAAGTCATTTAACAAAAGAAAAAAAGAAGTACTTGTATGTTTACCTATATTACAACAAATTCCAGAGCCCTTCATTTTTTGTGTTTGAATGTACTTTTTGTCTGGCATCATATTCTTCTGGCCTATTCTCTCTCTCTCTTCTCTATCTTGTATGTGAATTACATGCATGTTAGATTATGTATCCTTGTCTCACAGTTCTATCTTCAGTAATGTGTTTGTGTTTTGTTTGGTTTTTTGTTTTGTTTTTTTTACCCTGAGTGTTTTCATTGCACTGTTTCTTACAGCCTTCTTATTTCTGTTGAAATTCCCCATCTATTTTTCCATGCTCCACTAGGTAGTTTACCATATTAATCATAGTTATTATAAATTCTCTCTCTGGGATGGGCTGCCTGGGTGGCTTAGTCAGTTAAGCATCTGACTCTTGGTTTCAGTTTAGGTTATAATCTCATGGTCCTGGGATTGAGCCCAGCTGTTGGGCTCCACACTCAGCATGGAATCACTTGGGATTCCCCTCTTCCCCTCCCTCAACCTCCCCCTCTGTTCTTCCATGCTTGCTCTCTTACTCTCTCAAATAGATAAATAAATGAATAAATAAATAAATAAAATCTTTAAAAAATTATCTCTCTGGGAATTCCTACATGGGGGTCATCTCTGAGTGGTCCTCTTGATTGCTTTGTCTATTGGTAATATTTTTTTCTTTCTTCTTTCATGAGTTTCATGTTCTGTGATTGAATCTTAAACTTTCCAAGTAGAACATTTGAAACTGGCGCAAGAAAATTTGTAACATTGTAGTTTATCTGGGTTTTTATTACTGTTTAAGTGAGTGCAATGTTCTTTCCTGCTTTCTATATCTTAGGCAGAAGTTGAACTGGAAAACCATTTTGAACACAGAAGTGACATGCTCTGATTTATATCTTTGCCGGAAGATAACTCTTGCTGCTCTACAGAAACTATAAAATAGAAACTGGAGAAATAAGTCAGCATGATATTGAAATAGTTCAGACCATGGTTGACCATGTGAAAATTTGTCAAATCATGATATAATTTAAAGAAAAAACTGAGAGAATTTTTCTCATGGATTAATGTGGGTTGTGTAGAGTGGAATGAAGAAAATTCACAGGTAAATGTCCTGAGTAATTGGATGGATTGTGGTGACATTTACTGAGATAGAAGATAATGGGTAAGGAGCAAGTGTTTCCCAGGAGCAGGAGGAGAGGAGAGTGAATCATCCATTCATTTATTCAACCAAATAATTGTTTTAATTTTATTTTATTTGGAATGTTAGAGGCCATCTAGATGAATCAGAAATACAGCCATTATCCTTGAAGCATAAGTGTTATAGGACTATAAGCAGGAAATCACAATCCAGTGAGGCAGATTAGAAGACAGAAACCATTATGAGGACACAGGAGGAACACCAGTCTTATCTGACTCTAAATGTTGTTCCTACAACATTTAGGAAGTATAAGGAATCTAACTACTAACAAGAAATTAAAAGTGCTCATCCAAGCAACTAAAATTTAAAATATGAAACTAAAATTAAGAGTGACATTTCCATACTTTATTTTTTCAATACTTCCTGATTGTCAAAGATTTAAATATCTTACTGTTAACACATACGTCTCTCCCTGATCTGACCTTTTTTTACTTTTATACTTCAAATCTACAGAATTATTATTCCTCTCTCTCTCTCTTCTACACTTTGTCATATGATATTGTCTCTGGTAGAAGTGGCTACTCCTACATCCTCAATTCCAGGTACCACCTGGTAAAATCTCACTCGACCTAAAATAATCAACTCAATTTTGATCTCCTCATAGAAGCTTTCTTGCCAAACTGCAGAAAGAGTTGGCATATCTTCCTCTATGTCTTCTTCTCTTTTCTTACACTGATTTTCTAATCTTTTTTCCTTTTGTTTGCTTAATTGTCTCTTCTTCAGATTCTCAGTTCCTTTCATCTTTTTAATTCATAATGGAGTATGTGATATATGTGAAATGGCTTATAAATGTTTCTGAAATGAATAAATGCATGGATGAATAATCCATTCCTGAAATAAGTGCATTTTGGAACTACACATTGGAGAAGACACATTGACTAAAACATTTCTTCATTCTATAAATGAATTACCAATTCTAATTTCAATTAGAACTGAAAGGGATAATTATGAAAGAATTGACTTGGGCTTGCTTGATATAATCAACTTTGCTCTAGAGGGATCCTACAACGTCACCTATATGACTGTGTGTGTGGGTGTGTGTGTGTGCGCACATACGCGCACATGTGTGAATGTGTGGCCAAGAAATGGAATGAAAGTGTTGGTAAGTAAGGAAACTATGTTTGCAAGAGAAGCATAGAAAAATAGGGAACATGAAAATAAGACTGAATTTCTTGAGGTAAGCAATACATCTTGATGATTTTTCTATTCCCAAAGACTGACTCAAGAAAAAGCGAAAGAAAAATGATTTTCTAAGATGGTTATGATTGACTTTCACATCTCTTAGGACTTCCAAATCAAAGTATTATCTCTCCACCATCTATCCACCTATAATTTAAAATTTTTATTTTTTATTCTCTTTGTATCACTAGAATAAGAAGCTAAATGGAGAAGTACAGATACTTTTGTAGCAATAATGCATTCACTGATTAGCATGTCATAATTATTCAATTCTGCACTGTTAATAAGATTATCCATAACATTATTTTTCTAAAGATTTTATTTATTTATTTTACAAAGAAAGAGAAAAATAGAGGGAGTGCACAAGCAAGGGATGCTACAGACGGATCCAGGCTCCCCACTGAGTAGGGAGGCCGATGTAGGACTGGATCCCAGAACCTTGGGATCATGACCTGAGCTAAAGGCAGACACTTAACCTACTGAGACACCCAGGTGCCCTGTTTTGTTTTGTTTTTAAGATTTCATTTATTTGATAGAAAGATAGAAAGATAGAAAGATAGAGAATGCACACAAGCAGGGGGAGCTGCAAGATTACCCATAAATTTTTTTTTTTTTTTTTTTGAGCATTGAGATTTTATCATGAAACAGTGTTTCTGAGCATTGATCACAGGACTGTGTCTGGGGGGCATGAGTTGAAAAGATAACGCAAATAAATCCCTAAAATCATTCACCCATGTTCTTATGAACTAGTTGACAAAGAAAGCAGTGACTCAAGTGATTTAAAACTGGCATGCTGCAATTGTCCAGAAAACTACTCCAAAAATAATTTTTCACTTAAAAAAAGGTCATAGTTAATGGGACTGAGCAGAATCTGGGACAGATTATCCATAATTTTATCTCAGGGTCATGAGATCAAGTCCTGCATTGGTCTCCGTGGTCAGTGGTGAGTCTGCTTAGGATTCTGTCTCTCCCTCTCCTTCTACTCACCCCACTCCCTCTTTTTCTCTCAAGTAAGTAAATAAATAAATCTTTAAAAAAAGATTATCTATGGATAATATGGATAAGTTATGACTTTATTAGTTGGTCGAATGTGGGAAATGTGTCACATCTTCTCATACCGCCTAGATCACAATAACCAAATAGAATTTTTTAAAAGAAAATGCAATACCATTCTAATGTGTAAAAATTTTGGCACAAAATTCCTTAAGCAATATTCTATAGGAAATTTAATACCTTGGATAAAGGCTCATTTAATACTGATGTATGTATTGATTAATAATATATTATAGTAATATTATATGATAATATATATTAGTTTTATCACCACAATGAAGAGATTTGAAGGTCCTAAAATATTTCCAAATAAATTTATGGAAATTTAAATAATTGTTTAATCAAACTGAATCTAGGAATGGCAAAAAGCCTCTCTAGACTTTCCTTTTGTCATCTCTGCTAGTTACCACACTGAAGAGAGAGACGTTTCCATCAGTTACTATGAAACTGCGATGTTATAGTCTCTTAAAGAATATTGACTTTTCCTTTGAAAACTGATGCTTTGAGCTGATCTTTTAACCTGATTCTTAAAAACTAATTTTGACAATAGGAATGAAAGCAATTGCATTAATCACTTTTGTAATTTTGTATGTGTGGAAATTTAAACTTGTGGGCCAACTACACCATACAAACACCTTCACTTCAATGAAACAAAACGGAAACTTTGAAAATTTTTATTGAACAAGTTAGTCTATGTTTATTCAGTGTCCTAGAGTTTCCCTATAAGATTTTTCTGCTGATATTTGTTACTTTCTGTACTAAGAATTATTAAGGTCTTTAGGGAAATTTAAAAATTTGCTTTGATTATTTGTAGGAAAAAATTGTGTGTCCACACGTGTGTTTGTGCGTGTGTGTGTGTGTGTGTGTGTGTGAGAGAGACAGAGTTAGAGACAGAAAGAGGGATGAGGAGACTGTGTGTAGTACCCAGGCTGAGTTCAAGAATTCATTTCTAATGAACAAACTCTTTTGATTTATTTCAAGTTCTATGAAGCACCAAATTTTAGAAAACTCTAACTATACTAAATTCCTCCTAATATTCATAACTTGATAACTTGATAGCAGGGAGTAGATTGTTGTATTCTCTCCCTCTTTCTGTGTGCCTGTGTGCGTGTGTGTGTGTGTACTAAAATGGGACAGTTTTCCCAAGTTCAAATGAAAGTATACAAAATGATAATTTGCTGTGTAATTCAGGTAAATATTTTTTGCTTTGTCAAAGTTGTCATTACCTTTGAATTTGGGAATGGATAAAGGACATTTAAAAATTAACAAGCATTTATTCCCTCAGTAAAGTAAAATTGCATAAGATTCTTGTTTAATTTAAAGAGAATTGTTGACTCACTCCTACTCAGCTGTTTATGTGTGTCTCGCGCATTATTTTTGCTATAGCTATAGTATCCTTTTTCATGATAGTCATATTTTAGCAGTATTTTGATATCCATCTGACAGAAAAATATGTGAACTGGAAGCCTTACATATGTATTTACTTAAAATCATCATCAACAATGACAAAATCTCAGGGAAATGCAGTTTCCACAGGGCATTAACCTTGTTCGCGGTATTATGCTGCATGGCAAATTTTGTCCCTTTGCTGAACTGAATTGCTATTGAAATACCATTTTCATGATTCTCAATTTTTCAAATTTATGCAGGTGTTGTACTGCGTGAGAAAATCTGCATTTAGTATGCGAACTGGAATTGGCAAAGGAGGATGGCTGCTCTCCTGCTAACTTTAAATTAGTCATGTCACAAATTGCATGCAAGCCTTATAAAATATTAACATCGGGAGACACTGAAACAAATCAGTATTACTATTAACCTGGGAAAAGATCTTCCAAATGTATACCCAAACAAAATAAATAGTGAAAAAAAAGTTTCAGTTTTCAAACCAAGTTTATGAAATATTTTCCTGAAGTTTGTATGATTATTAGGCAGGTGACTCAAATGGTAGAGAAAAGCTGGAAGCTTGTGTGTTTCCAAGCAGTTCCTCCTACACTTTGTTTCTTTGTTACCACGGACTGGCAGATCTGCAGACATGAAACAGTTCCTAAATTAACGAATGGAAAAGGTGCAGATAACACATATGCACTTTTATTTCAGGCTTCTTTTTTTTTCTTTGTCTTAGTATTAAAGCTTACTTTTGAACATTTTAATTAATGGGACTTACACAAAAACTCTTGTGGTTATAATAGTGTAGCTGTCTTTTCGAAGGAAGTACTGATTATAGTTCATAAAAGTTTAGGGCATACACCATCCAGTGGCAATTAGTTGTTTTTATTTTTGTTTGTTAATTTTCTGTGATAAAAAGGATAAGTTACCAAGAAAAGACAGGTAACTATAAACAGCATAACTTGGTGTCTACATCCAATTTGCTCTCTTGCTAATTAGTAAAAAAATGAGGGGAAGAATGAAGATATAAGGAATTCTATTTTATTGACTACACCAGACATGCAGGAAGGAGGGGGACTTCATTAAGTGTCAGCCTTATAACTTAAAGTACAATTGAGCTAGCTTATGAACAGTCTAGACTTTGTAAAAACAGATAGGTACATAGATGATGGATGGATAGAGGGATAGACAGATGCGTACACTACTACATAGAGTGAGTGAACAATTAAAACCCCTTTTATGTAAGATTGATTAATTGGTAACCTACTATATTTTACTATATTATATTGGTAGATATTATTGTAGATAGAAAAGTAATATATCATCTCTGTCTTCAAGGGAAATATAATCTTGTCAGGGAGGTAAGCCATATTTGAATGCAGTAAATTGAATAGGTAGATTATGGGAGAATCTTGAATGCTATACTTAAAATTTTGAACTTGATTCTGAGTACAAAGGAGAGCACCACCTTTTATGAGCAGAATTTGGCCATTGATACGATTCATTTTAGGAAAAGGAATCTATCAACATTGATTTCCAGAGGTGAGGACCATTTTGCATTCATATTTTACTGAAATATTCTAATATACTTGATACTGCCAGTCATTTCCTCTTTGAGTTGCTCTTATCTTTTAGCTTTGGTCCCCAGGATTCTGCTGATTCTCCTCAAATCTCTCTGACCATTATTTCTTATTCATCTTTATGCACTTATCTTTTCCTTTGCAATGTTGATATTTCTTTGCAATATTAATATTTCATAGCATTCTTCCCTCAATTAAAGGTACTTTTTATTCACCCTGCACTCCATGGGTGATCAAATGAAATTACCTAAACTCAAATACGGTCTAAGTGCTGATGCCTCTCAACTAAGTCTCTGGTCTCTCCCATGTAAGTTTCAGACTCACATATTAAACTGTGCATGCACGTCTTCACTTGGTTGTCATACAAATGTGTTTAATATTGAATTCCTTTCTCTCAGACAGTGGACATTCATTGTACCTTGACCACCCAACATCAGTTTACATGCTGCTCTTGATAGCATGTCAGTTTTATCTTGTAGAAATACCTCAATCTCATTTGAATGTATCTTGTCAGTCTGGGAGTTCTGCTCTTTCACAACAGAAGCCAAAGGAGTTTTTGGAGAATAGAAAGGCTGTCTTTGCTAGATCCTTTCTTTTACCATATCCTGTGTTGTCTGAGGGTGAGCATATGACCAACATAGTCACCAGATTCTCTCTTTCACTTTTGAAAGTCATCATGCGTGGACTGAAGACTCAAAGTCTATTGATTTCCATGGTGGCATCCTTCTTGCATGATTAAGCCATTCTAGCAGCCTCAGTTCCTTCTCTGGTTCCTGTTTTTGTGGGTACTCTTCCAAATATAGTGTATCTGATATCTTCCTCTATTAGTTGTTGCTATAGAACAAATCATCACAAAATGTAGCAACTTAAAAGGATAAATGTCTGTTGTCTTTTTTAGTGTCTGTGGCTCCAGAGTCTGGGAGTGGCTGAGTTGGTCGCCTGCAGCTCAAGGTTTCTGGAAATCATGCTGTTGGTGAGGCGACGGTCATCACCAGGTTCAATAGGAGCAGGTGAATATAATTCCAAGCTCATTCACATGGCTGTTGGCAGGCCTCAGCATCTGTTTCGATGCTTGCGACACAGGCTTCCCCACAGAACCTTCTGAGGACATGGCAATTAGCTTTCACAGGGGGGAGAGGGGGGACGATTGAAGAGGAAGTGAGAGAGAACAGCCAAGATAGAAGCACAGTCTTTTTACAGCCCAACCTCTGATATGACAGCCCATCACTTCTGTTTAATTCTACATATTCCAAGTGAGTCAATAAATCTAGCCCATGCTCAAGAGGAAGAGATTATGCAAAGGTATTAAACCCGAGGGGGATTAGATCATCGGGGCATCTTAGAGGCTGCCTACATACCTTTCTTTGTATTTTATTATTATTATTATTATTAACATATAACGTATTATTTGTTTCAGGCATACAGGTCTGTGATTCATTAGTCTTACACAATTCACAGTGCTCACCATACCACATACCCTACCCGACGTCCATCACCCAGCCACTCCATCCCTCCCACTCCCCTCCACGCTAGCAACTCTCAGTTTGTTTCCTGAGATTAAGAGTCTTTTGTGGTTTGTCTCCCTCTCTGGTTTCTTCTTGTTTCATTTTTTCCTCTCTTCCCCTATAATCCTCTGCCTTGTTTCTCAAATTCCACATATCAGTGAGGTCATATGATAATTGTCTTTCTCTGATTGACTTATTTCACTTAGTATAATACCCTCTAGTGCCATCCACATCGTTGCGAATGGCAAGACTTCATTTTTGATGGTCACGTAATACTCCATTGTGTATATATGTGTGTGTATATATATATATATATATACACACACATATATACACATACCACATCTTCTTTATCCATTTATCTGTTGATGGAGATCTGGGCTCTTTCTATAGCATACACATTTCCTTTCTGTCTAAGATAGCCAGGGTGCTTTCTATTGCTTATGGCCTCATGTTTCCAACTGGCAAACTACGTCAGCATTACCCTTCTGCATTGCTGTCTGTATCTTTGGGTGCTACCATGAGCCACCCAGGCACCAAATGTGCAAATCTTGGATTAATGTTTGTCACTTCACTCTCCCCAATTTCTCTCATCAAATATATTCCTACACTCCAATTTACACCCTTCCTTCAGTTTCGCAAATCACTTTAGTTGAGGGAAATCTCTACCACCTGAACTTCCCTCCTTTATTCTCTAAATTTCCTGTCTCTAGAATTTAGTCTTATATTTCTGCTCTTTAATTCCTTGAATGCCTCACACTGTGCTAATTTTCTTTTTTTTGTTGTTGTTCATGTGCTTTTCTCAGACAAACGCTTTCTCCGCCATTTTCCCAGCTCCACACTAGATTATTTTCTTAGTTCATGCTTTTGGTGGGCTCCTTATGAGAAATCCACTTCTTACTCAGTCTGAGTAAAGTATTATCATGGTGAACCCACAATGCAATGTGACTATCTTTGGTATTGTAATTTTTATATGTTATTGAAATAATCTGATAAGTATCTCTCTTCCTCATAGGACTGGATATCTAACTCTAGTTTTTTTTATTCATTTTGGGATCTTCATGTCTTGCATATGTTTCTTTTATATAAGATTCTCAAAAGATGATAAATCATAAACAAATTCTACATCAACCCTCTAGATGATTCAATAAAGATAGTTATATTGAATCATAACTAAAATAAAATAAAGTGAGTGTCTGTGTGGAGAATAAATCATTGAAAATATCCTATGTTAAGTTTAGAACACACATTGAATTGACAATGAATTCAGAAGTCTACTAGAAAATAAAAATGGAGAATTAAAACAATTGCAAATATATTTTGGCATACCTGCAAGTTTTTTCCTATATTACATATGCAACTTATTATATGAAGTAGTTTTATAAGAATTACTACAAGTGTTTAGTGTGAGTGAAGAGCTAAATATCAGCAGAGGCTCAAAGAGCAAAATGAAGAATTTGAAATTTTGGATGATTAGAGATTATGTCGACTTTCAATGTCTAAAGTTATTTTCAAAACCCAGATTCTAGAAATGACTCACATCAACACAACATAGAAACAAAACAGAGACAGAGGAGTTTGTGACATAAACGAGATGTAGGTCATGACGTGTGTCTAAAGGATAAGACACTAGGAAATCATACTTTAGTGGCATCATTTCTATAAAGGCCAACTTTCTGCCCACTTTTTGAGAATTGATTTTTTATGCTTTGTGGTCTTTGTTTAAGCATGGCTCCCTCCTGAAAAAAAGATTTTCATATTTAAATCTGAAAATCAAATTTATTCAATCAGAGTAGGAGATCTTATTGGTACACATATTTAGCCTAACTCATTTTTCTTGAAAAACTTATCTGCAAATTAATATCTTTGATGCCTAACCCCTTATTTTAAATTATAAAATAAGAAATGATCCTTGATCACTGTCCTGCCAAGAGGTTGTTTTAACATCCTTTGTGGAAGTAAAGTGAGGCTCTCCAAAGGTTTTTATTTTTTAGTTTAATACTTAAAATATTTATATTTACATGATATTTATTTCATTAGAAATGAGAACAACTTTTTTTAGAAGTCCACAAGTGACAATAGATTTTTCTCGTCTGAGCACACACGTCATTAAAAAAGAAAGCATAACATTTATGCTTAGTCTATATTTATTCAGATTTCAAAATCTGAGTCATTAAGAAGTTTTCATTTCATATTTATACGTATTTGTCTATTTTCATTGAATATGAATCTCGGTTTTAAAAAATGTTTATTTATGGAATTCAGTTACATGCCCTAGCTCCTACTTATTGTCATCACTTAAAACATTGGCTTTTGAAATCCTTAACATAAAAATGGACAACACTTTTATTTTTAGAATTTTCCTATTTTACCTTTGAAACTGATAATGTTATTCAACCACGCATCCAGATTTTTATACTATTTGGCATATTCTTTCCAGAGTTATAAAAATCTGTTCTTCGCATAATGAGACTTCCTTTAATATCCATTAAAAAACCCACAGAGATCATATTCTTTAGATAGGTGAGTAACTCAGGGTAATTTATAGCCTCAAGAACATGCATTGCACTTACATTTTTGTGTGTTTGTGTGTGTGTGTGTGAGAGAGAGACAGAGAGAGAGAGAGAGAGAACTGGTTTCCAGCTTAATAGCATGCTGTTGTTAAGCCATCTTTAATATCTTCCTGATTAGATATTTGTTTCAGGTCTAGCTCTCAAGAGTTTCCCACAGAGCTGTAAACTAAACTCTTTCAACACTTTCACTGAAATTCTGATAATAACATTTAAAGTCTATAACGATTATGTTGACAATGTTTTCTGTTTAAAGTAACATTTTATAAAAAATAAGAAAAAAATAATTTTACATAAATTTTACCCTTTATTCAGAGAAAGCTCTGGATAAAGATAAAAAACTCAATTTTGGTAGACTTTGTTTAAAGGAAAATATTATAAGACATGTTTTCTGAAAATCTCTACATGTATCAGATTATATTTAATAAAGCAAATTTAAAACATAGCTTTTCTTGAAAAATTTAGATATGCATATCAGACATTTTATCTCTTTCCCACTAACCCTATCTCTTTTCACCTTCTTCCTTCTTCTTTATTATCCTTACATCCCAAAATTCTGAACATTGAGGTTTGTTCAACGTGCCACGTCTTTTTATGTCTCCGTATATTTTACTCTACTAATCCCTGTAACATGAATGCTCTATTCAATTGGCCTTTCCTCACTAATGATCCAACTTTCAACACCTATGCAATATAATCGTGAAGATACCTTTTCCAGTTGCCCTAGATTTGGCAAGTGGGATTCAAGGATAAAGAAAAAGAAACAATAAATACTCCATCAAAGCATTTTAATAATCGGTCATAAACATTTCTGAGAAGTTACTAAAAGATTATCACACTAGGTCTGTTACCCCACAACCATTGGTCTGGCTTCCCATTCATCTTCGTTTATATAGATTGCAAAGAAGAATAAATGGAGAATCATGTTACCTGGAGAGTTCTGAAAGAGTTCCTTTCTCGTGCCTGAACCAAATCTAGAGATAATCAGTCTTAGATACCGAAGTGTCTACAGACAAGGAAAATGAAATCCAGATCCCTGGCAGGAAGTTTGGTAAACTGTGGAATTAGCAGTTTATCCAAGCTGGGGAGAGTATGGGGGGAGGGTCCACAGGACAACTTGATATCATGCGATTTGAGGGGGACCACTGTGACTACAGAGACTGGTGCTTGGTTCTTAGCTAGAAATGTTTGAGCATGAAATTGTGGTTTAAGCAGACCACGCCATCAGAATGAGAAGGGATGACCAAGAAACCCTGAGTTAATTCACAGCCTATACGAAGAAGAATTAGAAGACTTTGGAAGTCTCTGTGAATTTTCTTAGTTAAGACAACGTTCAAGAATATTTTCCTTGTGAGTTCATTGTTCATGGATATTTTCTTAGGGAAAATATGTAATAATATTTTAAAAATAGTTTTATGAATGTATTATTCACATATCTTTTCCTGATTACATTAAAACTATCTTAGTTAATATAATTATATTGTCAAAAATGTAGGCAATATATTCCTATATTCTAGTAATGTATACATTTATTGAATTTGTATTGAATAATACATTTATTGAGCTTTATACTTATGATGGACTTATTATTTGTGTACTTCTGGATGCACAAGCAGAGAACTCTGACAGAGACAAATCAACAATACTTAGAATGTTGTTATTAAAGAGAGAGAACCCTGGATACCAGAAGTTGAAAGAGAAGAGGTTTTTCTAGAATGAAATCATACCCCCTCCATCTCCTACTCAAAGAGACTGGAGTTACAAGCCTAGTGAAAAACTGGCTACATTTCCTTACCCACTCCACACCCTCGGTACAAGCTTGCAGAGTGCTGGGGGAGCGCAGGAGATGGAATCAGAGTTAAGCTTAAGATTGGTATTCTCATCCAGGCTTTCATCACAGCCTTGGGAAGAGGGATGAGGGAGCAACTTGATCTCATCGAGTGGAAAGAGCTTGAGCTTCAGAAAATGATCGAAGTCAATACTCATCTATTTCCTAAATTTGTGACTTAGTCATATTATTTTCTCTTAGATTTTTAGTCATGTTAGAAAACTGGTCCATTAATTCTATCCAGCTAGACACATCTGGCACATGGTTGGTGCCCCAATCTTTTATCTCTTTTATTGGTACACAACTTCCTGACATACTTCCTTCTGGCAATTACTTTTTCCTCTTCTCTCTTTATCATCACAACTAGCTTCATTATCATATTATAATAATTAATAATTGCAAAATTTTTCCTATTACTCTGTCATCTCCTTGACAACAGTCACAGTATATTCATCATCTTGGAATCCCCACTTTCCAGCACAGTTTTTGACGTATTTTAATTTAGTTATGATGTCCAGGCAATATTGCCTGCTTGCTGTGTTCTAGCACTTGGTGATACAGAAGTCAAAAGAAAGTGTCTCTTACAAAGTAAAGACATAGGGGCGCCTGGGTGGCACAGCGGTTAGGCGTCTGCCTTCGGCTCAGGGCGTGATCCCGGCATTCTGGGATCGAGCCCCACATCAGGCTCCTCCACTATGAGCCTGCTTCTTCCTCTCCCACTCCCCCAGCTTGTATTCCCTCTCTCGCTGGCTGTCTATCTCTGTCAAATAAATAAATAAAATCTTTAAAAAAAAAAAAAGTAAAGACATAAAAATATACAGGAAACTTCAATAGAATAGACATATGCTTAAAGTATATGGTTGTTCAGAAGAAACACTTGCTCAGACAAGTGGTGACGACCCAATTTCAGCATGCAGTGTGCACATTTCTTATATTTCTTGTAGAACTACTGCCCATTTGAATCTGAAACATAAGTAGGGATTAGATAGTTGAAAGAATAAAAGGATGTTTTCAGGGGTTGGCAGACATTTTCTGTAAAGGAAGAGCCAGATAGTAAATATCTTTGTATTTAAAGGCCATACACTCTCTACTGCAGCTCTGCCAATGTAGTGTGAAAGCAGACATAGACAATGCACAGGGAATGGGTTTGGCTGTGTTCCCATAAAACTACAAAAACAGGCAAAACATTGACCTCTGTTTAGGCAAATACATTAGCATATAAGGATAGCTAAATATAGTTTGCAGAGGGATCTAGAAATGATTGGCTATTAGTGGTAAGTTTTGTGAACATTTAAGAAGTAATGAGAGTTAAAATAAGGTTTTCATATTGAAGGGAGAACAGAATAAGCTTTATATCACTTTAAACAGTTTGGATTTTTGCTAAAAACTCAGGGTGAGAAAGGATAGCTACAAGGTAGTGGTGAGGTCTGAAGCAGAATTACGTAGGAAGATTTTGAAAGGAATAATTTCACTTTATGCCATATAATAATGGAGAAGGGAGTGGGAGAGGTTGGGAATACTCATGTTAAAAAATTTCTGTAGCTAAGCTTATCCATTTGAGAAGCACCATAATGTATGCCAGGATGAAATGGAAGAGTTTAAATCAGGGTTATGGCATGGCCATATTTCCTTTTAGATATATTATTCTTGGGAGCTTATAGACACTTCTTTAAGTGGATCAAATAGTTAAGAAAAATTCTGAGAGAGTCCAAGTGAAAGATGATGAGAAATTTTACAGGCCAGGAATGTTGAGGATGTGAGGATGTTGAGGATGGTAAAGACAAACAAAAATTATTAATGTTTTGGAGATGAATTTTGCTGAATGGGTAATTCATAACCAACAGGGAAGACTGAAACAACACTATCTAGTCTCTGTATTTTAACTTGAGCTAATTATTGGATATTCAAGAGGTAAAAAATTCAGGAATGGAGGAAATTGGGTGTATGTGTGTACAGGGAATTCAATGACTTCATTGTTGAGAATGTTAACTATTTTCATATTAATTAGATAATATAAAAACAAATAATGACAATAAAATTAGTGTTTTCAATAGGAAAAACAGCTTGTTTTCTGGTGGAACTGCAGACTTGATTTGCCTATGAACTCTTGTCTTTTCAAGTAAGAATTAAGGTTTGGAGAAATGTTTTGTTCATATACTTGTCTATTTTCTGAAAAATTAGACTTCACTTGGGGCAATGTCAATGTTGAGTTATCAGTCTTTTCCCCTTGGAAAGATAAATGCTGTATCACATCTAAGTCATTTTTTTTTTTCTCTCACAGTGGGGAGAGGGATAGGGAGAGACAGGGAGAGACAGAGATAGACAGAGAAAGGGAGAGATGTGCACTATGGGGAAATGAGTCAAAGGGGTTTGAAGAATAACTTTATATTCCCATGTAGCTAATTATAAATTTTCAGGGGCAGAAATTTGACAATGATTTTAATAAATCTTGTGATTTTGTACGTACCTGTTTTGACATATGCCTCTAGTTGAATGTCACTAAAACATTTGGTTTCTTCTTTCCTTGGCAGCACAGAGCTATTCAGTGCTAAGTATGACAAGAATGATTGGTAGAGGGTCTTTCAAAGGATTTAAAGCCACTGCTGAGGGAAGAGTGAGAAGGAAATTCCATTTATAAGAACCAAAGAAGAACAAAATCCCCATTAAGAACCGAAACTTGAACATCATTTAACAGTGTCTCCTATCTGGTCTCATGTATCACTTGAAATGTATTGAAACTTCAAGGACAAAGTGGGATAGGGTAAGATTAAAGGTCTAACAATATCCTTTCTAGAGTGAGTTTCCAGGAAGGATAGCTTAAGATGAGGATTCATCTTGACTATTCTTTGTAGTTATTGTTTTGGGGGCATGCAAATCATACAAGTCTTTACATTTTACTTATTATTTGTAGGCATCATGCTTACATTTATAGTTTACAAAGTGGCTTGAAAGTATGATACAGACCAGGAATAGCTCTAATGTCACAGGATGCTGTCAGAGACCAATATGAGTAAACTTTTCTATCTTCCTCAACACATCACCTGTAACTGAAAGAACAGAGACAAGTTGGATACTTTCTGCATATGTTATCATTCTTTTTGAATTTGGGGGGGTTTAGATAATAGAGCATTTATGACTTCCTTTTTCCTTTAATATGTTTGTCTGAAAGATTAGAAAATGTCATCCAAATGAGGTCATTTGAATTATATTTATTTCTATCCATTTTATATACTTATTAGCACATGAACTTTGTTCCTCAAAATATTGAAGTAACATAAAATTACATACAATTTAAATATTTTTTCTTTTTACAATGTAATATGTTAGCTGAAAATTCAGGAAGTAAGACTAATATAGATTTAAATCTATAAATCTAGGGAAACATGATTAGTTACAAGAAAATAAAGTATATGGCACAGGATAAAGCATATGATTAATTTAGCTGGGATGTCAGGAGTCAAATTCCTGACATCCCAAGCTGTGACCCTGAATCAGCTGTGAACCTGAGTAAGTTATTTTACCTCCCTCTGCCCTGTGTTATCCATTTATAAAATCAGCTACTTCCCATGAATGTAATGTAGATTTAATGAGTTATTAAATATAAATCACTTAGAAAACCAGACAGTACATATTAAGTAATGAATAAATACTAGCTATTTTCAACTATTAGCTATTAATATCCCTTCCCATAAAAAATAATTTTGAGAAAAATCCACTTGCTGTATTTCTTCCATTGTTTTCCATGCAGTGTAATATAGTTTATAAAGTGAATAGGACATGAACAGATACTAAATTTCAAATTTAATGCTCTACTATAAAAAACACTCTGTTTCACAGAGAAATTAACCTAGACTGTTTTCATGTAAACTTCCATGAAATGATTGATGTTGTTATTCAAAATAAAATAAAGAGTTAGCATATTTTCTTGGTTAATATAGTCTCAAATATTTATACTGAAAGTCAGCTCTTTATACTACTTCTAGCTTCTGTTCTTGCTAGAGGTTATTTAGATTTATAGTAATCACTATGTTAAAAAAAGAAATACACATTAAATATCCAGGTAAGTGTTTAGGCACATGGATATCTGTAATTATAAACATGTTTGGAAGCTTCTGTCCCCAGTATACACATATTCTCTCTCTCCCTCTAATATTATGTTAATAATTATTACATTAATGTATTATAGCAATAATTCCAGGAAATATATGTATATGTATATATATATGTATGACCAAGTATAGCTAAACATATCTATAAAGCTAAATATATAGATACATATGTCAATATAAAGCATATTTATTTATTTATTTATTGAATTGACAGATATCCTCAATCATGCCTCAGTATTCAGGGATAATCCAACAGAAAATTACTGAAAACAACTCGTATTTTTGAGACCAAGAAATAATCTAAAATTGTCCAAATTAAAATGGGAGCATTACTTTGTTTGTTTGTTTGTTTGTTTTAACACTGAGGCACCTGTGGCAGCTGTGTTCTTGCCACATATCAAATTCTGTAGATATGATAACATCAGCGTAGTTTAGTTTAGTGAATTCTCACCTCTCTGTGTTGCCTATTTCCTTTATTCTTTGCAGGGTGACTGGACATACCTCTTCATATATAAGTCAGCCTAACAAAACTGTCAACAGATCATGCTTAATAAAAACAGAGTTGGAGCCATCTTTCTGTGCAGACTGAAGGCTCATCTCTGCCTGTGAATGGGAATGAAGGGCATTACTTTGATATTAGCTTATTTTTAAATCTCTCAGATTTCCCACCTTCCCAAGAGAATCAGTCATCTCTTTGGCTCAACCAGAAGACAGACATAGAACTCTCCTCTCAATGACTTTACATCGCCATTACTATCCAGGAGACATGAGGGGAAAGAGACCTGAAGATTGAAAAATGTAGCATGACTTTTTCTTTATCTCATTTAAGAAGGTCCCTTTCTGAAATCTTTTCCATCTTATTAGAGATATCTGAAGAGAGGGGTTGCTATGGTTTTTTGTGTTTTTTTTAATTTTTGTTTTTTAGGGATGAAAAGAACCTGGTTCAACAAGGACCTACATCAGGTGAAGTCTCTGGAAACAGATTACCATTTAGAAATGCACCTGACGAAGGGATTAGAATAGACATCCTAGAAATTTAGGCTGGCAGGTTTATGGTAGATTAACAGCCTCAATATTTTTGGTTCCTCCAGTAAAGATCAGGAAAAATATTGCTAAATTGCTAAAACACCTTTGCAATAACATAAGTGCTTACAGCTTTATTCCAGTGTATCTCAGTTACTGAACTGGAGCAAAAGCGTTTCTCTTGTGTAAAAAAAAGTTGGATGACTGTGGCTTTACAGCAGATTTGCAATTATTAATATTTATGCCAATAATAGCTTAATAGCACATCAATTAATATATATGGAGATATCATGCACATAGACAGATGTGTAAAACTGGAAAATAAACATGTAATAAAAGAGATCCATCTATTGAACAGATAATGTATACATGCCCATCAAATAAAGCAACAGCTGTAGTGACCATGATATTTATTTCTCATTTTAAAATTGGCTACATTATTGACAACCTGGAACGAAAATGGACAATGCAGCCAGAGGGAAAGTCTCAATTAAAGTCTAAAAATAAAGACTATGTACAAAGTGTATTACTTTCTGCTTTTGTAATCTTAAATTGCAGAAATTTATACACTTAAGTAGCCATCTGTTTTCTTCAAGTAGAACTCATTCTCTTTTCTCTTTTCCTTACCCTGAAAACAGCTGTCAGCCAGGAAGGCAGAGCTGAAATGCATTGCTCGCATCACATGAAGCATGGGACAGACTTCACTATTCCTTCGGACTCAAGGGGGTGCCAGACTGGCTCAAAACTTGGCCCCTTACAAGGTTAACTTTGTTTTGTCCGGTTGATCATCACCCCTCCTTTTTCCTCTTTTGTGCTTTTCCTTTTTTCTTTTTCTGATAATCCATTTTGCGGGTGACTAGATTCTGTGTTAGTTATAATAATTCTCTCAAGAAACACTTAAATGCTAGTAATTGACAATTAGTCACTATCTGCATGTTTTGAAAGGTAACCACCATTTTGAATTTTAAAGCCATGTGTTAATTTTTAGGTCTCTGTTTTGCTGGGGGTTTTTTGTTTGTTTTTTGTCTTTGGAGTTGGTTTGGTTTGGGTTTGCAGTGTGTGGGTTTTTTTTTGTTTTGTTTTTTTGTTTTTTGTAATTGTCAATTCGGTTTTTTCCTAAGGCATGCAACAGTTCTCTCATGTATTTTTTAAACTGAGTTAAAATCTGCACACAGTTAAGTATACAAATATTAAGTGTACAATTTGACAAGTTCTGACAAGCATACATTCCTGTGTAAACAACACCTCAATACAGACAGAATCATCTAAGGACTTTTTTTCTGTGTGTGCCCTATTCTAGTCAGTCCATGCACACCATAAACAAAGGCTTTTGTGATTTCTGTCACCTTAAATTTATTTTGCCTGGCTTTAGCATTTCATATAAATGGGATCATATGGTGTGCATGTATTTTTTTGTGTCTAGCTTCTTTCTCAATCAGCATGTCATAATTAAAATTCATCCATGTCACTTCATAGTTCATGGGCACCAGCTAGCCAATTAAGAAAAATGGTTTGTAGAGTTCCAACCTTAGCCTTTTGAACATAGAAAGCTAAGCCTGAAGCAGAGTCACAACAGTTTAAAGAGATGAGTATGAAGGCTATTACAATCATTGATAATGCATGGTCAAGAATGAAGAGAAGGTAAGAGAAAAAAGAGCATGGATTAAACAAATACAAAATGATTTTTGACTTCAAAATAGTTGTGGTAGACTGAGACCAGAAGCTGCTTAAACAAACAACTAATTAACTAACCAGAGTGGAAACATGGAGATATTGATATCAAAATTTGGAAGTGATTTCCATAAACTACAATTGTTCAACTATGATTGAACTAGATTGGAAAAGTACTTATGGGCTAACCCATACTTTACTGGTGAAATCAAGCAGACTTACCAGCAGAAACATAGAAAGAAATTTCATTTGTTTTCTAACTTTAAAGTCTGACCCAGAGACCCAGATCTCCACTAACTGGAAAACCAGATAGTTATCATTATGCTGTACAGTTGATACAGTTTGAAGAGGTTTTTTGTACTCTTGCCCATAGTTGTATAGCCATTTGGGAATTGCAATGCTAAGAAATCAATGCAGCAGGGAGTCAGGAAGACTGAAAGTGGTGAAGAAGGATACAACACTGCAACCTAGAAGCACTTTCATCCAAAATAAAGCACTTTCAGTGGGGTAGAAATGAGAACATTCCTGGAAATAGCACATTCTCAGCATCCTGCCGTCCCTTATTTTTGATTATCAGAAAACTAAGCAAGATCTTAGTTAGAGCTTAGTACAGGAAACCTGTGTTCTATGGATGTAGTTGGCTTATGGGAATAGGGCAGAACACTGCATTTTGTAAATCAACTTTCAGGTCTAGATATGAGGAGGGAATTTAACTAGTGCTTATATGAAAAGTGTGCCCAGAGAAGGCACATTCTCACATCTCGATTAATGAAATGATGTACCTGAATAAATTTCTACTTTGTCAATCTCTAATAAAGAAATTAAAGAAAACAGGGCAAAAGTTCCTTTGAAATTCTAGGTAAAGTGAGGTAAAGAGCACTATCAGGAAGATGCAAGAGAAGAGCAAATTTTGAAAATTATCTATGGAAGAAACCCAAAGAAAATTAGGATATTTTTGTCACAGAAAAAAAGTGGCCTTTATAAAAGAAGAACATAGACTAGTAAGCACAAAGTAGGTAGCTTGCCTAAGTCTAAGACCTTTGGGTTGTAAGAAATAGAAATCCACTTCTACCAAGATTAAGGTGGGGAAAAAATACATGGGAGATTTTGTGAAAGGATCCTGGCTTTGCCAGGGAATCCAAGGGTAGCAAGCCCTCAAAGGGTGTCTGTCTAAGCAATGGGAAATATTTGGGAACCTCTAGCATGATGGTCATTCTGTTTGTCTTTCAGTCATATGTCTTCACATTTGCTTTTCTCTCCACAGAGCAGTTGCTCATGCCACACAAGCTGCATTGTTCTGGCCAAAACAACTTGGCGCCCTGGAGCAAATATCACTCACCGGATGTCACTTGTTCTCTATCAGTCCTTTATATTTCTACCTCTCTCAGTCATCAGATATGGGCTATCCCAGAATGTGACGTTCAGGCGGACAGCTCTCTATGGCGGAGATGACAGATGAAGGAGCCGAGCCGCAGTTGCTTTCTTGAATGGGATTATGAATGGAGCATCTCTGTGACTACCACACTCCACCCCCTGTGCCTCTTAGATCTACTTCTCCATACACTTTCGGTGATCAGCTCCTCCATGAACCCATGGGGCTCTTCTCCAGGAGGGAAACAGAAGAGATTTTAGTTGGATGAACTAGACTCAATACTATGGCTATTCTCTGGCCCAGCTGATGCTCATAGATTCTTTCCTCTACTATCAGTCTCTTGTACCTTCATCCTCAGCTACTACTTCTACTGGCTTCCAGGACGACTTAGTGATTGGGTCCATATCCCCAATCCCTGAGGGTTTGACCTCCTTATCATCGTGACTTCTGGGGCCAGGTTGCTGTATTTGTCTTTTTATAGTCACTATTGGGCATGGAATCACCTAACTGGACAATCTGGTTTCCATACATAGTCTTAACCTCTCTTACCTTTTCATGATGATCAAGATCAATTACCACTGCTAAGATAGTGACTTTACTTCTTATCCACTTGTCTCTGGCACAAGGAACCCAAAGTGCCCCAGGGGCAACTATAGTTTATAGGTAAGTGGGACACTCACTGTTTTCCCTGGCAAAAACATTGATCTTTTAGAAACCTAAAGACTCTATTCTAAAGAGCCCAGGGTTGCAGAGAAAGGAAGTACAAAGTCCCTTAGTGGGTCACTGGAATAACAGCCCCTAGGAATCCTCCTGATTCCTGTCCTTGTATTATTGAACCATGTATTCTTTCTATTGGGACACAGAGCCATATAAAGGTTTTTGAATCAGTGTATATCCTGCCTCCTGGTGATGACATCCCATTTTCAAAGAATATTGCCTCCAGACTGCTGACTAATATATGTATCAGCCATTGTTTCAATTGCATATTAGGTCAGTAGATCCTGATTGGTATAGAATATAATCTGATCAGTGGATCCCATGGCTGTGGGTCTACTCATGTACTTAAAAGTGTGTCTCTTGGTCCCAGAGAATATTAGGTAGGATCCAACCCAATGGATTAAACACTCTGCAAAGCCTCAAATAGTGGTACTTGTTGAGGTCTTGAGGCCGAGAAAGGCAAACTCATATCCAGAATATGTATCTGTTTCTATGAGACCAAACTGGTGACCATATTGGTATGGAAAGAACCTAACATAGGTATCTTGCCAGTGAGTGACTGGATTTTCTCCTAGAATAGTGTCACACTGAGTCCTCAGCACTCATCTTTATTTCTAGCAGGATAGATTTGATAATGGCAGTAACTAGATCAGTCTTAATGAGTGTCCATTCTGTTGGACCCATACATATTCTCCATTTTTGCCATAGTGACCACTTCTTTCTTGTGCCTATTGTTAGTGCTGGGGTACTCAATGGCAGAAGCTGTTAGATATTAATCTACCCAGTGATTTTGTCCTCTTGTTGTTTAAGATCTGTCGTGGAATGTCGTCTGGTGGTTGTTAACATGTAGTTGACAGATCCTGACACTTTGTGTCTGCTCCAATGTGTCATCTTCATGCCTCTCCCCCTGAATTCCTTTCTTCTTCCAATCTTTTTCTTTCCAGGCCCTTGACCAACTGACCAAGGCATTGGCAACTGTCGTATGACCATATATTTGATAAACCTGGGTTCCCTTTATTCTACATAAAGTAGACTATGTGATATTGCTCCTGAAATTGCTCATTTGGAGCATTTTTACTCAACTATCTTTGAAGATCACCATTGAAAGAAGCATAATGCAGTCACCATCCATTTTGAATTTTTAATCACATAGAAATCCAGGCCATCTATGACCAAATGGGTTGTTTTTTTTTTCTCTTTTCCTAAAATGCCCCTAAGGAATGACCTATGTCAAGGCATGAGTTGAAAGAAAGCACTGATGTAACAGTGTTGAATGCCATGGAGTTCTGGTCTACCTCCTTGTGCATCTTTCATCTGCCTTATAGTCACACTTAAGGGCTCAATTCGAAATGTACCATCTCTTTGTTAAAATGGATGGTGCTGGGTCCATCTGACCTTATGACTTGGTAAATCTGATAAGATCTAGCTAATCATGGGCTGCTCTGGTCTTATGGTCACATATTATTGCATAGCCAAGTATTCCTTCTCTACAAGTCCAGGATCTGTTTTTCACAAGGTTCATAATTCTCTACTGCTGACAATATCATCTTGTTCTATAACTCCAAGGGCCTGTGTTATGGTTTTTCACTGGGTGTTAATACAACCCTTACATTTCCATTGACACCTCCTATAGTACAAGGTCTATTGGGTCATATGGGCCACATGATAGGGCTGCTTCCTCTGAAGGCTAGACCTGCTGCAGACCCTGTTCTTCTTGAATCCTACTTAAACCTGGCAAAATCAAAAGTGTATGAACCATAACAATATTCACAGGTATGGAACATGTTACCACCAGAAACCCCAAAACCTAACAGACATTATACTTCCTTCTTTATGGTAGGACTACAAAGTGTGCTTACTTCTCTTTTGTATTTGAGAGGATGCCCTTGATGAGTATTTCCCTAAATATTTTACCTATATAGTAGGCCATTAAGTATTCATAGTGCTTTTCTCACAGCCTATGAAGCACATGTGACCTACTAATCCCATTGGTGGATTAGTCACATCTAGCACATCCAGACCAACCAATAAGCATGACCTCATCAATAAAAAGGATCAATGTGATATTCTGCAAGATTTCCAACTGGTCTAGGACAGAGAATACTATAACAGAGGTGGACCAAATTCTAGATGTATATTATTAGCATTGCAGGGTGATTCTTCCTGATCACATAAGCTGACACATAGTTCAGAGTGCAAAATATTCACTAGGGAATAATACTTTTAAAAGGAAAGGAGAGGACGTAGGATTATGCAGAGGGATAATTTGAACCGCAGTGCAGGCTTACCACTTTGGTAAATGTTGAAGTGAGTATTGTTCACGAGTTTGTCCATCTGAGCAGATATGGCTAGGCATTTATACTCCCACCATACTCTGTCACCAGATATGGGTTGTCCCAGGAAAATCATGACCTGGAGCAAGACAGGTGTTTTTGTTGTTGTTGTTGTTGTTTTTGTTTTTGGGTTGTTTTTTTTTTTCCTTGCAGTGGAGATTGACCCTGAAGAAATCGATAGCTGGAAGCTGAGTGATAACTGTCTTTCCTGCAGGTGAACGGTGTGTTTTTTCCTGAGTACTATCTAATTGACATATCTCACTATCTATAAAAAAGGGCTGTATCTTTAGGAAAGAAGCTGTTTGGAAATTGTGCAGACACCCAAAAATGTATTTAATATAGGAGTAAATATGAAGACCAGATAAGAGGAAATAAAAAGAGAAGATGGTAAAATAAGATAGAATTGCAAAAACTTCTTAAATCAATTTAAAAAGAGAGCTGACCAAGAACATTAAAATTTAGGATTTGTTGAAGTGCTCTGCCCAAATTTAAGCAAAGTCAAATGAGATGAAGGAAAGAGATAGACTTTCATAAATATTAAGTCAAAGAAACAAAGAATTAATATCCCAATCTTCCCCTTACATTTTAATATTCTTGAAAAAAAAAAGAGGCTTACAACAAATGTCATAGTTTGATTGGCAGGACTTCTATTTCCATAGTTAAATATAAAATAATGTCATGTTGTACCCTTGATGGGGATATGGAATTGATAAAACTGAGTAAGTGAAGAAAAGAAACTATCAAAAAAAAAAAAAAAGGAAAGAAACAAAATTAAAAAGACTGAATTTTCAATCTGGATATATTTGAAAGGAACCCTCACATCAAGAAAAGACCAGAATCTAGAATCTAAGTTCTGTGAAGTCAAGTACTTATTTACTATTGTATTCATAGCTCCAAGAATGTTGCCAGGCATGTAATTGAAACAAATACATATTTTCAATTAATTGCATTAACTCTGAACTAATACAAGGAGCACTGCTGCCTTGAAAATTGTGTGATTCTGCACCAGAATTTTTTTACAAAAAAAGTAAACTTTTATGGATTTCTGTAGTTGTTAGTAACCACAACATAATTTATTTGTATCAACTAATAAGGCACTTATGCATTGAGGGACATTATATAAGATATTTATCCTTCTACAACTTAGTTTTCTTATCTTCAAATGGTTAATGACTATATATACTTCAAAGTTTTTCAAGGATTAACTGTGCTAATCTAGGTAAAGTAGATATGAAAGTTCCTGGCTCATATTCGAGCTTATTAGGCAAAGGAGCATTTTATAAGGACAGGAAGGTTATCCACATGGGAGGAAAATGAGATGGGCCATAATTTGAGAATATAAAGGAGTAAGGTGTTCAGAATTAAGAAGGAAATAATCTGCTCCTGAGTAATTTTATCACAAATGAACTTGTCTTTTACATGTGAAGGCCACAAAAATATTGTCTTATATTAGAACACAGAAATTACAGACATTTTGAAAAACAGATGATAGACAAAAGCAAAGAGTTAATCAACAACACTAGGAACTCAAGATTAAGAGAATTATAGAAATGGCTTATTTAGAATTATCTCTCCTGGTTTGAACCCCAGTCTAATAAATCTTGTTAGATGGTATTTTATAAGTATTTCAGTTGGATTCCATATCTCTGGGGTAAAACTAAGTTCTGCCTGACTTTGCACCCAATTTCTTCTCCTTCTCTGTCAAGTAATTAATAGAAGGAAGAGAGTAAAGATGTATTCTTAAGTGGGTATCATGCCTAAATTAAAAAAAAAAATGTTTGGGTTGGAAGATTTTAAAAGCTAAGAATGTTTTATGTGTGTGGTAGGTTGAATAATGACCTCCTGAGTTGTCCCTGTCCATCCAGATCCCCAGAATCTGTGACTGTCACCTTATGCAGCAAAAGAAAGTTTGCAGATGTGATCAAGTTAAAGATTTTGAGATGGGAAGATGAATGTGAGTTTTTCAGGTAGACTTGTAAGCACAATGGTCCGTGTAAATGGGACACAGGAGTTTGTCAGAAGCAACACGACTATCAAAGCAGCAGGACAAGGAATGACGCTTGAAGATGCTACACTTCTAGGTTTGAAAATGGAGGAAGGCCATGAGCCAAAGAAAGTAGGCGGCCTCCGGAAGCTGGAAAGGGCAAGGAAATGGAATCTCCCTAAACCACAATCCTGGTGACCCATTTTAGATTTCTAATGTCCAGAATGGATATGTTTTGTTTAATTTGTTACAGTAGTAACCAGAAACAAATACATGTTATTTTGGAAGATGATTTTTATGAAGATCATTGAGTTCTTTTATTTTTTTAAACAGTTGGGTTTTGAGCTTGTTGGTTGTTATCAATATCTTGTGTCATTGAAATATTTTTGAGTATTCAGTTGTCAGTAATGTAAGTAGTGTGATACACTTGCCATTTTTACCTTTAGTTCCTAAACTTATTTGTTTTCTCATTTTCATGAGCAAAAATAATCATACACAGCTAACATTTTATATTTCTTTGAATTATATATCTGTGTGACTATATAACTTATAGTCATATTCATGTAACACTAATAAATAAGCATATTTGATAGATCAAAAATGAAATAAAAATGGAAGAGACAGGACACATGTGAATAGAATATCTAATACCTTCACTTCCTTCAGCACTTCACTGGGTCATATTGTAAATCCCCCGGAACTTTGCTCCTTGGATTAGAAAGCACTGTATTAGATAACCAGTACAGATCACTTCCTACTGTTTAATGATTCTCTCCTTTTTCTACTGTGAGATATTAATGCCAAATGTAGTACAGATTTAGTTAGATGCTATGGGGTATGATACTGAATAAGCAATGTGACTAATCCTCATTGTGTATTCCCAACCTGACTCTTAATACTCTATTTTCATGTCTCTTGAGCACTATAGCTTATTAAAACTGCTATGTTTCAGTGAAAGGTATTATGATGCAATGCATTTTCTTTCTCAATTTGCAAAGGTGATGAACTAAAATTATATGATCATTTGGCTAATGACATTAATTCATCTGTGTGAATATATATTTTTGAAAAATCACATGCTGTTATGGCAGAAAATAAGATTAAGTTTCTCACATTTTGAAAAATCAGATAATATACATGCCACAACTAAAAAGACATTTTGTTGAATGAGTCTATTTTAATCTCAGGATGATGATGCCAATCTTGTGGTTTTTCATATTAGAGTGAAATGTAGAACAGAGCTTTTCTATTTCTAAAAATCCTGGGTTTCTTTCAAAGTTTCTGGCCTTCAGACACCCAAAGTGACCTAACCCATCATTACAATGGGCCTTAATTTACATGAAAGAGGAAAAACAACCCATAGTTGCTGCCATTAATGAAATGGCTCCAACTGTCCGCCAACATTGAATAATTTAAGTGCAAAATGACTTAAAAAGGACTGTGGTGTTTTGAAATTTAAAACCTCTGCTAAAACTTGCTTTTCACAAAGGACCCTAGTAACCTCCTGTAGATGACCGAATTCCTGGCAGTAATATTAAGGTCATTAATAACAAAGACAGAAATAACAGGCAATCCTCATTAATGCATCTTTGCCTTCAACTTTAAACTTGATTTTTTACCTTAAAATGAGTTATTTTGATACCTTAAGATACAATTATGTCTATAGACTATTACAGGTTCCGTCTTGCAGTCAATACCCAGAAATCATCTGTCTTGCCTAAGATTCACGTGGACATTGGTAATTATAAAATATTACATCTAACTGACACAAAGAGTAGAATTGTCTGAAAATGACCCTGAAACTTTGCCTTTGGTGCATGGAAAATGATCCAAGGGGATCTGGAGGGAAATGGCACCACCATGCTCCTCTGGCAAGCTTTCATGTATCTACTCTGGGAATGGGGGCAAAAGCTTGAAGCATTATTGTCTGAATCTTGGAAGATTTCCTTGTGGTCTCCTCTGAACAGAAGATGAGAGGCTTGTGAGGCACTACACTCAGGGCTATCTCTCACTTGTCCCCTTTCCCCCTGGGAGGCCATAATGAGACAGTTGCCTCCAAGGTTCTGAATAGGTGTCTCCACTCTGTTCAGGATATAGCTACAGTCTGTGAAACCGATGTGTTGCAGGTGAGAATTGAGTCTCAACAGGTTTGCCAACAACTGGCACTGCAACAACCATTTGGTGCTTTTTGTTTAAGTGTCATCCCTTCTGGTATGTGGGTAATAGATATAACCACCTTAGGCTATTTCTTCCCTTCATTGTATATATTAAGTAATAAATTGAGTCTTAAAGTGGCTGTTGTATCTTTACTGGTTGAACTGTCAGACTTGGCCTTGGCCTTGCTTACTGTGGCCTTGCCTTCACAGGACCATGACCATCATTCTCCTGACAAAACTGACTGCAATGACGTTTAGCTCCTGCAGAACTGAGAAGGATTCAATTTTCAAGATGTCCCTATTTTCAGACAACTCTTGAAAACAAACGCAAGCCAATCCAGACTGCCTAGCCTCCAAATGTATAACTTGTGTGTGTTCCTCCATGGATCAGACTGCTTACCTGAGGCAGTCTTTTCACTAGAGTGTAAACCCATCTTGTGTGCCTGGTGGATCACACGATCACCAGCATGTCCCTCTGAAAGATGATGAGAAAATGGGCAAAACATGCCTGTTTTCCCTTTGTTGAGTCTTGGCTTCTAAAATTCTCCTTTCTCTAAGTCTATTCTATTGAAGGTATGAAAATTTTCCTGACATCTAAGGTATGAGGGGTAGTGACCCTGATGAGATTGACATTTTAGAACCCTAAGATTTAAGGAAATAGGCTGAATTGTGCCCTTCCAAAATCCATATGTTGAAACTCTAAACTTAAGTACCTTAGAATGTGACTGTCTTTGGAGACGGGGCCTTTAAAGAAGTAATTAGGGAGAAATGAAGTCATATGGGTGGCCCATAATCAAACTGACTGGTGTTCATATAAAAAGAGGGAATTTTGGACATATAAGGAGACACCAGAGATGTGTATGCACAGAGGACCAACACGTGAAGAGGCAGCAAAAGGGCAGCCATCTGAAAACTAAGAAGAGAAGCCTCAGAAGAAATCAAACCTGCTGACACATTGATATTGAACTTCTAGCCCTCAGAATCATGAGAAAATAAATTTTTGTTTTTTAAGCCACCCATTCTGTTGTATTTTGTTATGGTGGCCCTCAAAAACGAATACACATGCTAAATAGGAAAGAACATGATGGAGCTGAAATTATGAATGTATTGGCATGAGAAAAGCCATATTTATAGAAATTCTTTATTTAATAACTACCAGCTTCCATTTGCTTTTGAACTTAGAAAACCCAACTCACACAGAGAGGGACACCTCAGGAGCTAGAGAGGTCATGAGGTATCATGCTGATACTTTCTTAGGTCAGAGAGTTGCTGCTCTAGCCAAAACTGTCGACACCGGCCACACCGCAGCAGCCCTTGAAACTAAAACATGCCATGTTTTCAACTTTCTGGACCATCTGAAATCTGACAGGGGTGGGCTTTTTGATACAAAACAATTCAACAATAACCGATTCTCAAAATATTCAGAGCGTCTTCCATGTTCCTTCCCATCCATAGACATCAAGTATTTTTGAGTATTAGAAAGATCTCTTCAAAAACTGTTGTAAAAAGTTTCTGATACTACCTTTATCTCTTCTTTATTCACACTTCTTAGTAAGGGAGTTTTGTCATTCAATGTAACTGTAACTAGAAAGGGATAATCCACTCTCAGTTGCTTCCTGGGTACTGATTAGGATGAACAAGTTGGGAGCTATATGCACCCATGTCAGGTTTCTGTCCTCACCGTTCTTGGATATGATGCTTCATTCTTTTCCCTAAAGGCAACACCAGGTCAGCCTGATTGGTATATACTCTGAGTGGCAGGTTGGACAAAAAGCTTAGTTATCTGGATTCTATGTTAAATCAGCCTAGTCCTAGATCATAAAAACAAAGACTACATGGTCGAATATACTACTGTGTGTCATGCCCACAGATTTTATCCACAATTTGATTACTGCACTCCTTCATCTTATAGATAAGTTTATGGACAGCTGTAGAGGATGGCTCCTGATCTTGCATCTTCCAAGCAAAACATCTGTCAACACAGTTGTATTATCTTCTCCATGCCCATTTCTATGGCTGTCACTCCTGTCATTTCATTTGGAGAGGAAAGCTCCCTGGCTGATAGTGTAGACAGATAGTATAAACTGAACTTAACGCCCTCAATAGGCTCCCCAGAAACAAGGACTAATTCAATTTATTCAAACTAAACTAGGAATTTCTGGACTATAATTCTTGAGTGGAAGCCAGGTATTCACCTGCCCTTTCTAAAAGCATAGCTGACTTGTTCATCAATGTTTAAGGAAATACTCCTCTTGCCCTGGAAGACTTTCAGGTTATCCTCAGTTCACTGGCCTGTTCCGGTTGTTGATACGCCCTAGAATTCTTTCTTGCAGGCAGGGATGGAGTCTGTGTAATTAGTAGTACATCCAGGTACTACATCCGATGGCCCTGGATTAATGCCTCCGGCCATGTGGAATAACCGGTTCAGACACCTGGGGAGAGCAGTACATGGCTTTCTAAGGTACACCCTAATTTGTTCAGCTGGCTAAGACTGAGATGCTAGGGCATGTTTGAAATATGAAGGTAGGCCTCATCCTGCTGCATGGACCCATGTCAATAACAGTCGGAGGTGAATGCTGAAAGAGAAAAGTTGAACAGATTTGGTTCTAGCCATTCACTATCAGATTGACCACAACAGTCAATGGAGAGGTGTACTTATGAGGAAATTTCGCAGAAATCAAGATTATAAAAAACGAGGACAGATATTGTTGGGAGCAATCCCCGATGGATGTCTTTTATTTCTGCATATCTTGGTATAGATTCCTTTCAGTGATGTTTGATGACTTGGGAGATAGAAATAACATCTCCCTTCAACACAAAGGACATAATTGTTAACTGTCCAGTACAGTAAAATAATGTCTATATCTGGAGCAAAGATATAATAGAAGTGCCTATAATAGAAGGTGAAGTTCCGTAAGCTCACAGTTTCTTTCCTGTTAACTCATGTGCAAGCTTCACCTGGCCATCTTTGCCATGCCTTGCGGGAGTTGGAACCTGAGGAACTTACTCAAGAATGCTGATATTCTGGCTACTGCAATTGTTGTGTCTAATAAAGTCATTTTTGCCTCACCGGGGAAAGTCATATCTTGCTAGCATCCACAAAACAGAGACAGACTAACTTCTCAGCTTGCAAGAAGGAGAACATCTAAGCCTCTTCTCAGTACTTGACACTCTGAGACGTGATGCAAATACAGATAACCCAGTTCTTATTCTTTAAAAAAAAAAAGAAAAAAGAAAAAAAAGAAATTATTACAAAACCTATAGAGACGATATTACTTAATATTATTATCTCAAGTAGAAAATTCAAAGAAACTTGCTTCAAACTCCCTAAGAATATGTCTGTCTTTGGGATTTTTAAAATTCTTTCTTTGGTACTTTTACATAAAAAAATCCCATTTAATTAATTTAGTGCAAAGCATGTAGAAAGGAGTATCCCTTGTTCGGGAAATAAGCCTATAAGAAATTGAGCAAAAGCACTATTGAATAATACAATAGAAAGAGTAAGAGGTCTATTGATGCAAAGGACTCTGGGAACTGGTGTGAAGGGAAAAGGCCCCCAAACCTCTATCTCTAATACAGCTTGTTCTCATAATCAGCAGGTCCACATATGGAAGGTGGTACTCATCCTGGTTGCATGGGTATGGCTGTGAACATGTGAAATACACTATATGAGCTAGTTAAAGCTGCTGTCCCATACACTTAAGCACCATATGCTTGGCCTGGAGATCCTCGCTGCAGCCCTGTTATAATGGACCGCCAACTATCCAGCACTTAAGCTCCTCTTTCTCTCCCAGCTGACCAGCAGGATCTTATTCCAGGGAATTAGCTCTCCACTCTGTTTAGCCACCACTGCTTGTGCTATACCAGTTATTAAATTCTTTGAATATCATAAGTATTAACTTAGGGATCATACTGAAATCTCAGTTAACATATCCAAAATCAATATCCTTTTCTTCCCTCCAAAACATATTTTCCTCCTCCTCTGAATTCTAATTCAGAGGGAGTCACCACTAAACCCAATCAGCCTGTTGCCCAAGAAATTTTTTATATTTTCCCTCTCTTTTCCACAACGAAATCCTTTCTACTCTACTTGTTATCCCTGTAATATACTTCTTACTTCCCCCTTATCCCCTTTATCACTGACTATTTCCCTCTGTCTGTTTCACCCTCCTCCAATCCATCCATGCTCGAGACAGCTGCTGGAACAATCTTTCAGAAATACAGTCTTATTTACTTATACTCGTTTAAATTCTTCAATAGCTTCAGTATAAATTTTTTACCTGGAATTTTGAGGTCTGGTCCTGGTGATCTAATTAACCCATTTCTCACCAATCCACCACTCGTACTTTAGCTTCAGCCATAGAAGATTACTTATTATTTTCTACAGTTGGTTCATTCTCTTAATGCCTCTGTACCTTTACCACCAGGAACAATTTCTTCCCCTCTTTCCTGTGTTAATTTCCACTCAACTTTAAAAAACTAAGTGAATAAATAATACCTCTTCTCACCTGTATTATATCATTTATATATTTCACTCTGTATCTGTTGTTTGGTTACTTTTTCCAGCTCTTACAGTTCTTTTTAGTGTTCGTTCATGACACACTGTAAGATCTCAATAAAGTTTTGTTAAATGAATACATTTATTCCTACTGAAATATCTTAAAAGTTAACTGTGGGTATTGTGTCAATTCTTAAAACTCTACATGACCATGCTATGTCCCCAAAATTCCTGAAATCTTGATAAAGAGAGCAGCTATCAAGTTTTCATCATGTCAGAAAGTATTCATGGTAGTATGATACAATTAGAATATCAATAAAAAACAAAAGATGTCCAAACTACAGGAAACTCTAGGAAAATATAATAAAGTATCCTTGTACCATTATGGACATAGTCCCCCAGACTCCACATCCTCTTCCCAAATGTTCATATATAAAAGGCCCATAAACATTAATGAAAATTTTTCACATGAAAATGAAGCTGTATTCTAATAAATTATTTTCCTTAGATTTAGGTTAGGAGAGTGCTCACTCATTTTATAATTGTTTTTAGTATTTGTTTAACAGTAAACATTTTAGGAACAGGAAGACCTAAAGAATAATTGTCCTAGAATGTGAATACGGTTGAGTATGTCAGTAGAAACTGGTTGATAATTTGTCTTAAATGGTTAAAAATATGTCATTTGCCTTCATTTAGTACTAGTTTTAAACTTGTCTACATTGAATTTATTGGACTAGAAATAAAGCTATGAAGTGAGTCATGGATAACTACCCATCCCAGTCCCCAACCAGAATGGTTTCTTTTTCTCAGTGGAGAGGGGGAAATTCCAATTATACATTTAAATTTCAAGATCATCTGTGTATGTTTTCATAATATTTCTTCACAAGGAATGGTTTCAGGGTTCAAGGTAGGTGAAGGATAAGATGCTGATATATGTGGAAACCTTCAGTAGTTCATCCAGGTAATTTCTGGGTGAGCAAATACAGTCCTGGTAAATTATAAAAACTTCCTAGCTAGATGTGTTGGTGAATTACATTAAATTAAAAGTGGAAGAAACTCTGTATTCTGGTGAATTTTTAAGCTACATCAATGCTGTTATCCAAAGATTACTATAGTGTTGTTCAAGTTACCATACAGCCATTTTCTTATTCTTTTCCTTCCTGGCAACTAAATTTAATTGCACTGAGTTAGGAAAAAATTATTCTATACCCATAAGGTTCAAAAAGAGAAAAACCTTTCCATGATTTAGCTTTCTGTCCAGTTATTTAAACTTTATACTTTTCGATTATGTTTTTTTCTCTGTCTTATATTTAAACCACGACTCGTCTCATCCATTTCTCTTAATGCAAGATTCGAGAGCTGTGGGTATTTAAAATATTGCTACTTGGTTTTGTGCAGTCAAGGCATGTTCCAGAATCAACATGGACTCAGGGAAATCAGGCAAGTGATTTTCTTTTAGTTGGAAAGTGTATCCAAATTCTGTAGTCCTGGAATGTGTTTCTGCATCTAAAGAAGCAACCAACTTCCACAGTGAATTATTTGTCACCTTAAAAAATAATGTGAATAACTAATCTACCACAGCTGCTGGGCAGCTTAAGTCCTTCTTCTCCAAAAATATATCTCTATCTTGGACTTTTGGGCTAACAACATTTCCAGGCAAAATGATGTCATAAACTCTGATTCCACATGGCTCAGAGACTTATGATTAAGTCAGCTTTCTTTCAGGTTCCCTCTAAACTGACATTCTGATTCCAGAAAACGGCACTTTTTTTTTAATTTTTATTTTTATTTATTTTTATTTTTTTAAAAGATTTTATTTATTTATTTGACAGAGAGAGAGACAGCCAGCGAGAGAGGGAACACAAGCAGGGTGAGTGGGAGAGGAAGAAGCAGGGTCCCAGCGGAGGAGCCTGACATGGGGCTCGATCCCAGAACGCTGGGATCACGCCCTGAGCCAAAGGCAGACGCTTAACGACTGAGCCACCCAGGCGCCCCGGCACTTTTTTTTTTAAAGATAGTAATTATTCCAGAAGCTACCATTATGTTCTGTAGACATTAAATAGTGTTATATGACATATACCCTGGATTTTGAACACTGAACTTCCTGACCACTGTAGGCAATCCAAATAATATATTCTTATGTTAGTCCCTGTGGGGTATTCTCTCTCACCACTGTTTCAAAGACCCGGAACTTGGGGAAAAAGGGAGACTCCTTAGAGGACAGTAATAGGTCCCAGTCTCTTCCTCTACATTGTTTTCCATTCTACTTCTATATCTGATGCCATGTCACCACAATTAGGATTATATTTTTCATGTGCAATTTTTTTAAATTAAAAATCCTCAGATGTAACTTTAACCTAATTAAAATTCCACTAACAGCTTTGTTAGAATGATCTCCAAGTATATAATTTTACAAATTTGAGGCATATTGTTTTGCATATTATTTGCTGATTGTTCCCCACAAACTCTATATAGATTGACCTACAATATCTTCCACACAATCAGCACCCCAAACACATTATATTCAATAAGATGTGGAATGAATGATAATTGCTAGGATGCTTAAGGTCATAGAACTTATTTATGGCAAAAATTGCAAATACCTCCCCACATTTGCCAGGCAGAAAATTTAAGTGGGTAAAGCTATTAGGATGCAGACTCTTGTTCTAAAATTGAAAGCGGTGGGATGCAAAGAAAATTATAGCATTGGTTTTGTCAAATTTCTAATATTTCTAAAGAATTAATATTATCATTTTTATATAACATCTCCCATTGTCAAAATATTGACTAATTTTTTAAAAATTCCACAGATCAAACAAAACATATCTGAAGGCCAAATTTTGCCCTTAGGCTACAATTTTGCCATATCTAATTTAAGGATTACTTTTGCTTCTTGATTTTTGTTCTCTCTTTTTTTGATGAGTTGTTACTCCCACATATAATCTGAGAATATTTGGTGAGAAAAATAATTCATAATAAGGAAATTATTTCATGATTCATAGGACAACTAGCAAAGAATATTTAAAATTTTTTTCCCCAAAATGTTGAGATCTACAGTTAGATTATATGAAAATGACATAATCCCTTTTACTTTAACCACATACATTTATGAAATGTTATAATGTTAGACAAAAATAACATTTATCTATGAAATAAACATGCTTTTACTTGATTGCATTTACTTGTAAAACTTATTTAAAAAATACTGTTAATGGATTATTCTGCAGAACAGAATAATGTGTGTTTAGTATAAACTTGTGCCATAAATAGAATACTGTCATCCATTTAAGGATTACTTCAATGGTCAAACATTGATCTCTTAACTGAATCTTCTTAAAGATGGCTGCAAATTAAAATCACCTAAAGCAATATTAAAAATTCATTTGAAGGGAATCGATCTGAAAGGATTTTGTTCAATTATCCGGAGTGTCTTTTCAGCTAGGTAGAAAATCACTAAAAAATAAGGAAGGACAAAAAAAGTCTGAATATCACAATTATCACACTGGAACTAATTGACATATATAGAACCCTGCACCCAACAACAATCAAATTTAGCTTCTTTTCAAGTTTATATGTAAAGTTCATCAACATCAGCCATATGGTGAGCCATCACAAAGCCTCAACAAAATTTAAAATATAGAAATAATTTGAAATTTTAAAATACATGGAGCAATTTAAAATATATTCTCTAATTAGAGAATTAAAATGGAAACAGCAACAAAACTATACTAGAAAAAGATGTACTACCTGGAAATTAAATAACACATTCCTAAACAACTCATAGATGAAGGAATAAGTTAGCATGGAAATTAGAATACTATAGAACTTAATTATAATAAAATATGACTGATCAAAACTTGTGCAGTACAGACAAGGCAGTATTTAAAGGGAAACATAGACTTAATGCATATATGAGAAAGAAGAAAGGATAAAAATCAATATTTTAACTTTCTATCTCAAGAAGGAAGAGTATGAAAAAAAAGAAGGAATACTAAAGATGAAAACAGAAATGAATGAAATTTTAAAAATACTGTAGAATAGAGAAAATAATAAAGCCAATAGTTAGAACTTTGAAAAGACTGAAAATATTAACTGATGTGATAAATCCTTAACAAAATTGATGAAGACAAAAAAGATTGCAAACAGAAAAACAAAAATAAAAATGGAAAAGGGGGCATAAATCTAGATCTATTATGTAAATAATAAAATAACATGAACAACTTTAAGAAAAGGAATTTGAAAATTTAGTTAAAATGAACAAATGCCCTCACAAATACAATTTACTGAAGTTAAAGGATGACATATAAAACCTCAGTAGTGAGGCATCTGTTAAAGAAATTAAATTTGTTATTACTTAAAAAAAATTCCCATGGGAAACTGTACAACCAGATGGCTTTAATAGTGAAATCTCTTCCAACTATTTAAAAAAGAAATAACCCCAATCTTGGACAAAGTCTTCTGAAAACAGAAAAAAAAATGAAGGTGACCTTTTCTAACTCCTTTTATGAGGTTAACAAAACCTTGAATTCTAAATCCTGTCAAGAGCATTCAAGAAAGAAAAAAAAAAAATCACACCAAGAGAAACCAAAAAGAAGCTGTTGACTAAAATTCTAACAACCTTTCAAGAAAAAGCTTTTAGTAAAATCCAACTCAGTGAAAATTTTAAAATGACAAAGAATATCTACAGACAATCTAGAGGGGTATACATTTAGTGATTGAAAAAATAAAAGTTAAACTTTACGCTGCAGAGAGAAGACACTATTTCCACTTTAATACAGTAGTGGAGAATCGGAACACTGCAATAAGGCAAGAAAAAAAGAGACAGACAGAGGAGCATAAAAACTGGGAATAAATAAATAAAACTTATTTCTCGGAGATAACATGACAACCAAAAACTCTAAAATATTATATGAATCACTTTATTAATATAATAATATACAATTATCCCTGGACCTTGATTAATATGAAAAAATATTATATTTCTATAGAAATAAACAAAACAGTTGGAAATTTAAGGACTGATACCCTTTAGAAAGGAATAAAAATAATCAAGTGTCTCAGAAAAAAATCAAACAAAGGTTTAAAAGGACTTTATACTAAATAAGATATTATTGAAAGGAATGGTTAATGACCAAAATAAATAACATGATTACGTATGAAGACTCTATATGGTAGATATGTCAGTTCTTCTCAAATGTATTTATTTATTGGCAATACCAATCAAAATGTTCAGAGCCTTTTTTTTTCTCAGAACTTGATAAACAGATTATATATTCATAAGGATATGTAAAGTGCCAAGAAAAACCAAAGTAATCTTCAAGTAGAAAAACAAATCTAGGGATATTATAGTATCAAATGTAATTCTACTATAAGACTATAAAGCTATATTAAAACCTTGTGTCCTGAAAAAATAATAGGATATAGAAAAACATTATGGAGCAGGATATAAATTCTGAGAGTATATCAAAATCTATATTATGACATCTAATTAGGACAGTAATCACTGTTATACTTCAGTGAAGTGGGAGAATGATTGTGTTCTCAGTACGTGTCGATTGAACATCAATTTATGAAAAAGAAGTATCTTTACCTCTACCTCACACTACACACAAAAATGAAATCCATTTATTGAAGAGGCAGTCTCTTCAATAAATGGAGGTGGGAAAATTGGACAGCTATATACAGAAGAAAGAAACTCGACCATTTTCTCATACCACACACAAAAATAAACTCTAAATGGATGAAAGACTGTGATGTGAGACAGGAATCCATCAAAATCATAGAGGAGAACATAGGCAGTATCCTCTTCGACATCGTCCACAGCAACTTCTTTCATGACATGTCTCCAAAGGCAAGGGAAACAAAAGCAAAAATGAACTTTTGGGACTTCATCAAGATAAAAAGCTTCTGCACAGCAAAGGTAATAGTCAGCAAAACAGAGGCAACCCACGGAGTGGGAGAAGATATTTGCAAATGACACTACAGATAAAGGGCTGGTATCCAAGATCTATAAAGAATTTCTCAAGCTCAATACATGAGAAACAAATAAATCAAAAAATGGGCAGAAGATATGAACAGACACTTTCCCAATGAAGACATATGAATGGCTAACAGACACATGAAAAATGTTCAACATCATTAGCCATCAGGGAAATTCAAATCAAAACCACATTGAGATACCACCTTACACCAGTTAGAATGGCAAAAATTTGCAAGGCAGGAAACAACGAATGTTGGAGAGGATGTGGAGAAAGGAGAACCCTCTTAAACTGTTGGTGGGAATGCAAGTTGGTACAGCCACTTTGGAAAACAGTGTGGCGGGTTCCTCAAAAAGTTAAAAATAGAGCCACTCTATGACCCAGCAATTGCACTACTGGGTATTTACCCCAAAGATACAGACATAGTGAAGAGAAGGGCCATATGCACCCCAATGTTCATAGCAGCATTGTCCATAATAGCTAAACTATGGAAGGAGCCGAGATGCCCTTCAACAGACGAATGGATAAAGAAGATGTGGTCCGTATATACAATGGAATATTACTCAGCCATCAGAAAGAACGATTACCCACCATTTGCATCAACATGGATGGAACTGGAGGAGATTATGCTAAGTGAAATAAGTCAAGCAGAGAAAGACAATTATCATATGGTTTTGCTTATTTGTGGAACATAAGGAATAGCAGGGAGATTATAAGGAGAAGGAAGGGAAAAATGAAGGGGGGGAACAGAAGGGGAGACGAACTATGAAAGACTATGGACTCTGGGAAAAAAACTGAGGGTTTTAGAGGGAGGAGGGGTAGGGGATGGGCTAGCCCAGTGCCCAGTGATGGGTATTAAGGAGGGCACATGTTGCATGGAGCACTGGGTGTTATACGCAAGCAATGAATCATGGAACACTACATCAAAAGCTAATGATGTACTGTATGGTGACTAACGTAATATAATAATAAAAAAATTCCAAAAAAATTATGAAATCCAGATGGATTGCAGATCTAAATGTAAAAGAAAAAAAAATAAAGGTCTGGGAAGGAGATATCAAAGAACGACTTTTTGATCCCAGAGCAGACAATAATTTTTTAAACAGGTTGTAAAACTTGCAAAAAGGACAAATTAAGCTGCATTAAAATTAAGAACTCCAGTTCATCAAAAGGCACCAGTAAGAGAGTGAAAATTTGAACTACAGAGTGGAAAATAATATTCAGAATTTATATATCTAATAAAGATCTTTTAGCCAAAATAAATAACTAACTCCTACAAATCAAAGAAAACCAGATAAATCTTTTTTTTTAAATGGGCAAAAGACTTGAACACTTTGCAAAAGAGAAGGTTTGAAAGGCCAACAACCATTGGAAATGTGATTCAATCCTAGTAATCATCAGGGAAATATGCATTAAAACCACAAGGTGATGCTACCATTCACTCACCAAATGGCCGAAATGGAAAGACAGCATTAGGTATCAGTCAGGATGGGAAGCAATGAGAACTTAAATATAATGCCAATGGACTGCCCTGAGCCTGCAAGACCCCTCAAGATTGACAACTATCAACCTGACATTTACTGCCCACTTGCAGTATCCACCGACTTTTGTCCCACATTTTCCTTATATAAATCTAGAAATATTTTCAGCAGTTTAGAGACAGTCTTTGAGATTATAGTCTGCTGTCTTCCAGGAGTTGGGCTCACCGAAATAAATTCCTTTTTTGTTTCACCATCACTGTCTCTCTGCCTTCGGATTTTGTCAATGGCAAGCGGCTGAATCTGGTTTGTTTGGGGCCCCTGAAGCCAGGTGCTCTTACACCCCTGTGCCTGGCTATGTATCTATCCATGTTATATATGTTCCCCATACATCTCATGTTCACCAGCCAGGAAGGTTTCCAAGTTTCATTGTTCAGAAGTTTTTAGAATCCAACATCTAGTACCCTTCCTTCTCCAGAAGTCGGAGGTTGGGGCTGAAACTTCCAACCCTCTAATCCTGTGTTTGGCTTTCCTGGTGACCAGCCTCCACCCTGAAGCTACTTAGGGGCCCCAGCATGAGTTAAACCCCTATAACATAAACTCAGGTGTTGGGCTCTTTATGAATAGCAGAAGACAGTTCTATCATTCAGGGCATTCTGAGGGTTTTAGAGGCTCTGGGTCAGGAACCAATACATATGATACCAGAGTTCTCTAGAAAGAACATTCTCTAGGTATGAAAGGACTGCAAAATTCTCCTGAGATTTGCATTTTTCCAAATCTTGTGCAGCTTTTAAGCATTTCCCTAAATCAGATTTCAGTTAAAAAAATAATTGTGGAAATGAAGCAGCATTTATTTCTTTGCCGGTGTGTATGCACAACAATATCTTAGAGCTTTTTCCCTATCTGTATGAAGGGAACCTGTGTCATTTCATCTGACCCAGTGTTTCCTACATATTTAAGCATAATGTCCTTTTGTGTGTTTGTGAAATGACTACTAGTTTTTAAAAAGGTTTTAAGGAATATAGATTTGGAACACAGTCATTTTCATTTTTTTGTCATTTTCATTTTTTATCCCTTTTCTATATGATGTCAGGAAAACCCTTTCTCAGGAAAAAAAAAAACAGTAAAATTTTCATTCAAGTATTATATGTAAAATTCACAAGATAACCAAACCTAAATTCCAAATATTTCTTACGTTTTTTATGAGTCTATATTTGTCTGTTTAAATTTGTTTTGTGAACTCATTTCCAATTCAAATTTATCTAACAGTGTGAACACTTGCATATTTTATTTATTGATCATGTTTGGGGATATACTTATACCTAGGCCTATATTTATATTTTTGTCAGTGTTTTAGATTTATTCCTCTGCTTCGCTGAGATTCTATCTCCTTCCTGCAAATAATCAAACTATCTTTTCTTTTGTTTAACTCGGACACAATAACTGTCCTCATAGTCTTGATCATTATACCTTCAGTAGAGGCCTATGGAAGGAATTTACGACTCCCAAAGTAGCAGTTCTATGATACACACACTTACCCTGGGCATTGCCAATTGCTTCCACCTCAATTTCCTCAAAAACTAACCCCCAAAAGCAAGGACAGGGCAAGCGATAAACCGCCTATAGTCATCATCACAGGTGCCCTCAGGCCTTGGAGATTTCCTCCCAGGTAGTCCTGTAGTTGATTGACTTTATATAGTTGAAAGCTCCAATCATAACTGGTTCTAGCTTTATTTCTCGGGGTTCATCATTATACGAAAATTGACCTTCCTGCAGCAGCTAGTAGTTTATGTGTACCTGTGACTCTCAAATTTCATATCAAGACTAAACATCCAGTTTTAATTCCTTGGAAAAGAATGCCTGTATGTGTGTGTGTGTGTGTGTGTGTGTGTGTGTGTGTGTGTGTGTGTGAGTGTGTGTGTGTCCTTATTCTTAAATTTGTCTATGCATATTTTTATATTTATGTGAGCATACACATAGATACAAATCATCCTTATGCTGCCAAAGCTGTTAACTAGCATGCCACTTGGAAATGGTTTCTGAATTTGTCCTTTACCCCTGTGTGGGCATTAACGCACTCTCCCTCCTGAATATCAAGAAATGGAGTACGAAACTGGTGTTTCCTTTTGTTAAACTTCAAATGACTAAAGAAGAAAATACACATGACACCTTCACTGACTGCTCTGCTCTGGATTGAAATTTTTTTGCTTATTTAATAAATTTCTGTTACATATCTTATTTAGGAATATCTTTGTTAATGACTGGAGATAATCCTTGAATTTTTGATTTCCATCAATTCGAATACTTTCAAAAATGACAATCTCAATATTGTTTTCTTTATTTGGAATGCTTTAGAATAGAGAATCCCATACTAGAGAATATATTTTTTCCCCAATGTCCCCCCAATGTCCACAGTCTTCATAATGAGGTATCCCTGAGGCTATGGTTCCTTGCCTCAAGTATAGGGCAGTGGACTATTGTAAAGTATCTATTAATTAGTGAAAAGTATGCCTTTCTAAGACCAGAATGCTCAGAATATAAAATTTTATAAATTGCCATCAGAAGGCCATTTTTCTATCTTCTTCTTTTTTTTTTTTTTTTCCTGTTGCCACTTTCAACCTCCTTACTGAATTCTGGGCCAATGTTCTATATGTGTTTGTGATGGTTGTGGAAGGTGAAGTTAGCAATATTCCAATTTCCACTTACTTTAATGTGGTTACCAAAGTAACAATCTGCTTTGCCCTGTGGCCCTCTCTTTACTCAGCATAATATGCACTTGAGTCAAGACACCATCTTTTTTTTTTTTTTAAAGATTTTTTTATTTATTTATGTGACAGAGAGACAGCCAGCGAGAGAGGGAACACAGCAGGGGGAGTGGGAGAGAAAGAAGCAGGCTCATAGTGGAGGAGCCCGATGTGGGACTCGATCCCGGAACTCCAGGATCACGCCCTGAGCCGAAGGCAGACGCTTTAACGACTGCGCTACCCAGGTGCCCCAAGACACCATCTTAAACTCATCCTATGAATGGTGTGGGGGGGGGGGTAGGTAGGGTGGGTATTTGTGTGTTATGACTTCCTCCTTTCCACCTGAATTAATTCTACCTATAAAGGAGAATCTTGGTTGGGGAAAAAACTCTAAAAGTTCCTTGAGAGTCAGGGATTGAGGCTAAAATAACCCGGGTCTGAGTAAGATGAGTTCCACCTACAAGTTCTTGATCATCACCTGGTTTTCTGAAACTTAGTCCTTGGTCTCCCCTCAGCACTGCCTTTTGCAAATAATATTTTCATATTATTACAAAGCCAAAATTCTTTTCAACTTCTTATGCCAGATGGTCTCACACTCCACATATGTTTCCTTGGCAATTTCTTTGCTGTCAAACTCTTCATTGAATGCCAGTAACTAGTCAAGCACAGGTGATGTTGGAGTCTTGGCTTTCACCCCAGGCACCACCTCAAGACTAGGCCCCCAAGCTTACATCAATTGTCAGTATTTCTCAAGCTCTCAGAAATTTTATGTTATAATATGTTTTTCTTATGTTCAGTCCACCATTTAAATGCTTCCTTTTTCAATCCTCACTTTTCTTTCCTTGTAAAATTCCTCAGTTTCTGACCTGGTACAATCCAGATTGGGCTAGATGTAGAAAAGAGTTAACATAGCAGGCCTGAGACTTCTTTCCTTGGAAATGCCTGCTTGTAAGACTGGCCCTTGTCTGGCATCTGAGATTTAGAGAGGGTTTCTACCATTGTCCAAACTAGGAAGAATGGCTTATTGTGCCTAGACTGTTTGTATAAACAATATGGTTTATGCTGAATACTTGCTTACCTTCTGGGAGCCTGGAATTTTGGAACATGCTAGACAGAGGGTGCCTATGTGACCAGCCCTCAGTTAAAACCCTGGGTACTGAGACTCCCACGAATTTCTCTGGCAGACAACATTTTACACAAGGTGTCAAAGCTCATTACCAGAGGAATTAAGCACATACTGCGTGACTCAACTGGCAGAGGGCCCTTTGAAGCTTGTGCCTAGTTTCCTTTGCAAAAGTGCTGTATTAGTTAGCTTCAGTTTCCATGATAAAATACTATAAAACTGGGTGGCTTCAACAACAAATTTATTACAGTTCTGGAGGTGAGGATTCTTAGATCAGGGTGTCATCACGGTTGCGTGCTGGTGGGAATTCTTTCCTGGCTTGTAGTTGGTCACCTTCTCACTGTACCCTCACATGAGGGAGAGATGTAGATATAGATATAAATGACATAGATATATACAGATTGAGAGAGAAAAAGAGAGAGAGAGTGAGAGCCAGCACGTGTTGTCTACTGTCTCTTCTTATAAGGACCACTAACCCCATCAGACCATAACCCTACTCTCATGACCTCATCTAAACTTAATTACCTCTCCCAATTTTTATCTCCAAACACCATCCATTAGGAGTTAGGGCATCAACATATAAATTTGGGAAGAATGTAAACATTCAGCCAATAACAGGTCCCACACACCTTTCCCTTTGCTAATTTTGCTTTATCCTTCTGCTGTAATAAATTATATCCTTGAGTATGACTATGTGTTGGGCCTCCTAGTGAAAAATAACTAAACCTGGGGTTAGTATTAGAGATCCACAACACAGAGTGCATCACTTGAGTTATCCTTGATTCCAGGGCACCAGTCCAGATACCTGGTGCTTCCTATGTCATATCTGTTGCTTTGAGTCTTCCCACCAACTTCATGATATTGATCAAGAACCTACCTTCCTTTTCAAGAAGCAAACCTACTTTTTAAAGAGTTCTGTGTTGGACAAGGCATGTATGGGAACTATTGTCCACAAGCTGCTTTGCCTTGGATGTCTCTTATAGAGCCCTGTATGATAAAATCACAAGAAAAACAAATTCACTTTTCTTTAGGGATTCATTCTCAAAAGAGGACCAACCAATTAACAAAGTTCTAGAGTTGAAATCACGGTTGTTCATGATATCCCTTTCCTGAGAGAATTAATCCCAGGGCCATTATTGTTTTTGTCAGATGTTTTTTCCCTTTGACAAAAATTAGCAGTTTGGCTGCTATGATGACCTGCAAATTGACTTAATTCTACAATGTGCTTTAGTTCAAATTCAGCACTATAATATGCTTGGAGACATACTGTATTATAGGTCAATTTTCCTATAGATTAACACTCCAAAAGACTTATTCTTAAAGTTTAGAAGAAAGCAAAGTATAGCCCATGGGTCTTAGATGGTCAGATTGTCCTCTTCTCTCTCTCTGACATGAAGGTACACAATGCATTTTCTAATTTTCCTTTGCTCCTATCAGTTTTTATCTAAATCTAACTCAGATAAATATAAGGAAATTCTTTCTCTGTGATCTCTCTCTCTCTTCCTCCATTGTCTCAACCCTTTCTGCATAACTTTTGCAATGGGATCTGCTTCTTCATCCTTTAGTCCTCTGATTCAGGCTGTTTTTTGTTTGGTTGTGTCACATTTTCTTTCCATTGAACTAAAGGACTGGGGTTGGAAACACATTATATTTCTGCTTAAGGAAACAGGGAATTAAGCAACAATGCCCTTCCTATCCTTCACAGAAATCCAAACTTTCCATGGCTTATATTGATCAAGTCGTGGTATTAATGTGCATGGCCTTAATTGTTATCTATAACCACGAAACTCACTTTTAAGAAAACTGCAACTGACAAAAAAAAAAAAGCAAAAAACCACTCTTATCTCATAATTTTCATATAAATTTTGTTTATGATACCTCTACTTGATTCGAACATGTCCCACATTAAAATCGTGATTGACTCCTTTATTCACAATATAGTCTTCTTCAGTGTACCTCCAGCCATCTTTTTAAAACAAATTAGAAACCCAGAGGTTTCCTTGACACTTTTTTTTTCTCAGACCCCTTAATATTCAATCCTTCACCAAGCCCTGTCAATGTACCTCAGAATTATATGTCACATCATCTCTTTCTCTCCCTAACACCAACATCTTCACCTGGAATATTGCAATATCCTTCTTTTTTTTTTTTTAAGATTTTATTTATTTATGTGACAGAGAGAAAGCTAGCGAGAGAAGGAACACAGCAGGGGGAGTGGGAGAGGAAGAAGCAGGCTCCCAGCGGAGGAGCCCGATGTGGGACTCCATCCCCGAACGCCAGGATCACGCCCTGAGCCAAAGGCAGATGCTTTAACGACTGCGCTACCCAGGCGCCCCTGCAATATCCTTCTGAATAATCATTTTTAACTTAATCTTGATCCCATACAATCTATTTTTCACACGAGATAGAACACATTGTTCATTTTGAAATACAATCTGATCATGTCACTAACCTCATTCAAATATTCTCCAGCTTCCTATTGGCTTCAGGACACAGGTCATAAATGAGCCATTAGCTATTTGAGATCATGCAATTGCTCTTTTGCCTTCTTTCTGTACTCCACTGTTCCAGTCTTCTTGCAGGCCCTCAAGCACACCATTTCCCTTTATTTGTACAAGGAGAACTGTATGCTAGAACAACTTTCCCCACCTCCCTCTATGTAATATCTATTATTTCTTCATTTCCCAGCTTGGTGATTTTTTCCTCTCTGATGGCTTCCATAATGGTTATAACCTAGTCAAATTCTACTATTAAGACTCTAATGGCACAATTCATCTCCCTTTTATAGAGATAACTATAGTTTGTAATATCATATTTATATTTGTGTGATTATCTGAGTATTTTTTTACTTACAAAACTCTTGGCTCCATGGGGTAGGAAACATCTGTGTTTATTTACCATTGAATTTCCAATACTAGTATATACCCAGCTCATAACTGGTTCTCAATAAATATTTTATGAGTTAATAAATGTATGGACTATCGTGGTATTATTCAAAAAGTATTTAATTTTTTATTTTCAGCTTTTCTAAAGACCTCATTCTCTTAACATAACCCGGGGCTTCCCAGGGATCCAGATATAAAAATGAGTATACACAACATCTTGCAATATATGTATATGTGGAGGGAAGAAGGAATGGAGGAGGAGGATAAAATATGTAAAAAAAAATTCTAATACATTTCACATTAAAAAATAATCTTAATTTTACAAAAAAGTTTATTCAAATGTTTAGATTTTAGATTTTTTAAATGAATCCTAGAACCCAGAATAATCTTCCTTAAAATACCTTTTTGATAATTCTTAACTGTCTGGGCACAGTACATATTTTAGTATTACTTTCAGTCCTTTCAGTAGACACTTCCCTAAAGCAACAGTCAACTTGTTTTCCTCTCTTGTCAAGTGTAGAATGGTACTTAACATTATCAAAGTAAGACATCCAAATCTAAAGAACTGTTATGGCAAATTATCTTTGAGATATGATAACTGCCACATCAGGTTAGATAATTTTCTATTTTTTTTGTTCACCTGTATACTCCTAAATGTTAATTCTAACTTTATATCTGTCTCAACTGACCTCGCTTTCTTCTCTGCTCCTTTCCACTTTACCATTAAGCAGGTTTTACTTTTTCATTACAGCTCTTTTACATGAACAGTTGTAGACCCTTGTCTCTGAGGTGAAATTTGATGCCAAACATCATTATATACATATATATATATATACGTATATATTCATATACATATATGTATATATATGTATATATATATTCGTTCATATATATGTATATATACACACATTGATATGACATATACACATATATATTCTTATATTTATGTGACATATATATTCTATATGAATATATATATGTGTGTGTGTATATATATTCTTCACATATACATGAAGAATAGGAGGTAAATGAGTCTTATCTCTAGACTCTATGCCCATTTTAGTCATGATCTTTACCCTAGGGATTCAACTAAAATTTTATATTTAGATCAATGAAAATATTGGTTTGCTCCCTTTGACTTTGGTGCCTATCTCCCTCATTAATGCTATTAATTTTGAATTCTAGTGTCTTTGATAGATGAGATTGTGACTACACTCTCTGTTTTTCTTGGGTTGTGAGGTATAAAGCTTTGTAGACAGGTCCATTTGCAAAATTCCTAATACATATATATTTTTTTTCAAAGATTTTGTTTATTTATTTGACAGAGAGAGACAGCCAGAGAGAGAGGGAACACAGGCAGGGGGAGTGGGAGAGGAAGAAGCAGGCTCCTAGCAGAGCAACCTGATGTGGGGCTCGATCCCAGAGCACCGGGATCACGCCCTGAGCTGAAGGCAGACGCTTAAGGACTGCACCACCCAGGCGCCCCCGTAATATATATTTTTAAACAAATTCCTTTTTACTTAGATTTAGTCCTTCTCTGAAGCACAACAAAATGCCCAACTTTTTCATAAGAGCTCAAAGTATTGGTTGAATCCCCAAAGGGAGGGAAAATCGATGACACTGTGAAGTTCTAAAAGAATAATTAGTAAGACTTGCTCAGCAGTGACTAAAAACAGGTTCTCTAACTCTTATCCCGCAACCACTTTTAGCCAACATATCCAGGCAGAGAAGTTTATGAGAGAGGGTATTATTTGTTTAAAGATAGTACTAGCCACTGCTATGCATTTACCCTTTCTTTACCTTCAAGCCATGTAGGTACAGTGGAATTGAACTGTAGGACTTGTGGGAAATGGGAGTGTCTCCAAAAAGAGGAGGAAGCCAGAGTCTCATCAACACACTAGATCCAGTGTTGCTATGGGACAAGAGTAGAGCAAAGAAAGTATTCGGAGGGGAACGACTTGAATTATTGGAATTTTTGGAGCATAAAATCTGTGCCTGACTTTTTCCTGTAAAGTCAGAGGCTGCTCTGAGTTGCCTGGGATGATAGTAAAATCTTTTTTCCAGGCTATGTTGAGAGTCATCTTTGTTTCCAAAGTTTAATGTGGCAAAAATAAGGAGCCCTTTACCAAGTTAAGTAGACAAGGTAGAAGGATACTAATTCAGATGTATTTTGATCTTTTCCAAACAGATTACTTTTGAAAGTGAGGGGACCAAAGACTGGGAGTATATAGTTAACTTTTGTTATGGCAAATCTCATGGTCAGCTGGAGAAGATGTCATACTGAGTCTAGTATGGCTTTTTGGGAGGTAGGGAGAGGCATGAGAAGAACACATGTGAAAGAAAGAGCTGTGGGTTTCAGAGGGACACCAATGACAGGTAGTGGTTTCAGCCAAGCAATCTCTTTTGTTCCCTTGTTTCTTTTAATACTAGTCCCTTTCCCCACCCAAATCTGTCTAGCACATTTCAGTTCCTAGATGTTAAGTGTACCAAAATTTCTTCTAAACCCTTTTGCTTTTCTCATGAAACCTAACAAGGTCATGAATGCTCAAAGTGGCACTTCCTCCCTTCCACCACTTAAATATTTTTATATATTGTGTCATGATTCTATACAAGCTCATGGCCACAGTAAATATGAATATATTCTGTTCTGTGAAAATAGCTAGTTGTGGAAAAAGGTTTATTTTTTCAAATAATATTTAAATCTTGAAATGGCTATTTGTATGCTTTCTACAATGCCCTAACTGAAAAAAAAAAAATCATTCTGAATATAAAGAATCAACATGAGCTGTTAAAATCCCTTAGAATGAACTAATAGTATTAATTCTTGGCTCAATATGACTTCATTGTGTGTAACACAATAACAAGATGGTGATACATAGAATTATCTTCTTTAGAGGTAGAATTCTTGGGCCGAAGCACATTAGTTCAGAAAAGAGTAAGTGTAGTATGAAGCAGCTCTATAGGTTTGTTTGCTTGTTTTTCTTTTTTCATCTCACGTAATTTCCTGAAACAATTGCCTTTTTCTGTAAATACTTAAGCACACAGCAGTTAGTGTTTTTTTTTTTACCTGAGGCTTTATTTTAAAACAAATGATGCCATTTACTTTTCTTCTCCCCCTTCACTTCTGCCACCACCATATCACTCGGTGTTTTCTGAAGATGCAACTAGACTCTCATTTAAACCATAGGAAAATCACCTGGGTAGTTTAGACAAAGGCACTTTCTCTCTAGAACAAGGAAGATCACTCGGATGTTACAAGAGTGGTGAGAAACCTCAGTTTATCAAAGTAAAAGCAAATTTCCCCGTGGTCAGGACAATAGCTCCAGCATCCCGGTAAGTGACCAGTAGTAAGTATAAGGTTAGGGAATGTAGCCCCTCACATAACACAGTCAGCAGAAGTGAAGCAAACTTAACATCCCCCAGTGGCTGGCAAAATATGAATGCTAGAACGTTCATTGACTGTGGCTTTTCTTATATAAAATTGTATAAAATTGAATCCACAGACAGGTGAGCTTTCTCATTTTTTTTTTTAAGATTTTATTTATTTATTTGACAGAGAGAGACACAGCGAGAAAGGTAACACAAGCAGGGGGAGTGGGAGAGGAAGAAGCAGGCTCCCAGCGGAGGAGCCTGATGTGGGGCTCGATCCCAGAACGCTGGGATCACGCCCTGAGCGTGAAGGCAGACGCTTAATGACTGCGCCACCCAGGCGCCCCAAGCTTTCTCATTTTTATGTTATTTTTCTGAGTTAGTCAGAAACAGTAATGACAGTGAAATCTTAAATCCGTAGCAGTGATAAAGCTGCTGTCTGTTCATTTATGAGTTCACAGAGGAAGTAGATAAGTCTATGATCACCTGTATACTCATGCTCTAAAGCCAAACCATTTGCCACATTTAGCTGAGAGGGATTGGGAGGCAGGCTGGTATAGTGAGAAGGAAGTGCCAGCAACTCTGCAGTCAGAGAGGGCTGTGGTACGTGATAGAACACGGGTGCCCTTCCGTTTAGGCTACCATGTGAACGCAAGATGCCGGCCCCGGAAAAATAATGGGGTCTGACTTTTGATTTTGTTGCTTATTTGTAGGTGACTTTGGGCAAATTACTGCAATGATAGTGGTCTTAATTTTTGTTACCTTAAAACTGAGTTAATTAACCTAACTTCTGTGGTACTTGTGACAAATAGAAATACTGTTCCTAGCACATAGAAAACAATGAGTTATAGCCATAAATATGCTACTTTACAAAGACAGGTATCAAAAGGATAGTTCTAGGGGCACCTGGGTGGCTCAGTTTGTTGAGTAGGCTCCTCGGTTTTGGCTCAGGTCATGATCTCAAGGTCCTGGGATGGAGCCCTGCTTAGCAGGGAGTCTGCTGGAGATTCTCCCTCTGCTCCTCTCCCATTCGTATTCTCTCCCTCTCTCTCTCTTTCAAATAAATAAATAATAAATAAATAAATAAATAAATAAATAAATAAA
>NW_024426552.1:22489373-22669875 GCF_017311325.1 Ursus maritimus
AATAAATAAATAAATAAATAAATAAATAAATAAAGCCTTTAAAAAAAAGTTTTACCAAGTAAAAAAGACAAGGTGATAATAGAATCATGACATTAAGAAGTGATAAAGTAGTGACTATATAATGAATATAGTAGAAGTATCTGAATGAGAAAATTGAGACTCTGGGAGATGACTGACTCCTCTCTATTAAGATTTTTTAAAAAGTACACAAGCAATCTGGTATGTCTTACTTCATCATTGTTCTTCATATTTCTCCTACCAGAGAGTCTGAGTTGGACAGTATTTGACACACATTATTGTTAATAGTATGTGGTGAAAAAACCTTTTCCAAACTACTCAGCTGCCCCCTTAGAATTCTTACAGCACTTTTTAAAATGTTTTTATAAGTATTATTTTAAAGAACTGTAGACAATCAATAAAAAGAAAATAAAAGCCATGTGCAATCTCCCTACTCAGAGAAAACCACTGTTATATTTTCCTGTTTTTGTAATTAGCCATTTTAAAATACATATAAAGATCAATTATATATTAAAAAATATAAAAATTATATATAAAAATATATAAATTATATATTAAAAATTATATAATATTATATATTAAAATAAAGATCAATTATATATTGAAAATAAAAATATAGTAATGAAAACTTTATGATGAACTGAAGAGTATAAAAATATAGCATCATTAAAATATATAAAACTGTACATTCAGTTATAGTTCTCTGTCTTCACTACTTTGGGTAATATTTTTGTGTGGTTATTTTCATTTCTAAATTTTTGCTATGACGTATGGGTGACATACGATGTTATATTAGTTTCAGGTATATAACAATAATGGTTCAACACTTCTGCATATTACACAATTACTTTGGGTAATATTGTTGCAGATATTAGGATATCATGTAGAAAATGCAATATCTGTAACAGAAAACACTAAAGCAGCAAAATTTTAAACTTACACAATCAAGTTATTACTATAGTTGTGGTAATAATGATAAAAATTTGAATTATGTATTTTTAAATAAAAGCAACATTGTCTTGGGGTGGAAATGATGACGTAAATTTTTATCAACAGCATTGGTAAGCAATGTTTATCAGTGGGTGCCTAAATATCCCAAAAAAAATAACCAAGTACTATATGATTTGAAGAAGGAAGTTTTCAAAAACATTTGAAAGTTCTGCTTAAATAAGAGTAATTATTTCAAGGTTCATTAAGCCTCTATTAGAGAAGATTAGGCAAATAAAAGGAATTGGTAGCTTAGAGAGAAATGAGAAGTTGTGCTAGTTTTATACTAGTAACAACACACTGATTAGAAGGTGAGAGCCATAACATTTAGTGCGAACTATGCCTGGATATTTACCTGATTATTTAGGGCTCAGAAGAAAGAGTGTTCAAAGCACTGCATTTTGCAAAGTAGGCTGCTTCTGGGTCTCTAACTTTTCCTCTATTGGGAATCTGGATGAATTCAACAAAGTTCTACTTGCAAGGCCTGGTCAGCAAAAGAAGAAAATGCTGAGGTTGCCCTCATCTCCCCAGAGAGAGAACTGTCAGGGCTTAGGGACATAAAAGGTTATTCATGTTTTAAGGGACATTGCCTCCTCTTATTTTCATTATATGAAACAAATGTGAGAAAGTAGTCTTGTGAGTGAAGAAAACAAAGGGAGTTTGGTGGTCTCAAGCAATCTAGAATTTTTTAAAAAGATTTTATTTATTTATTTGGGAGAGAGAGAGAGGGAGCACAAGCAGGGGGAAAGGGAGAAGAATGCTCCCTATCTAGCAGGGAGTCCCATGTAGGGCTCCATCCCAGGACCCAGGGATCATGACCTGAGCTGAAGGCAGACACCTAACCGACTGAGCCACCCAGGTGCCCCTCAAGCAATCTAGAATTTTGATGCCAACTACTGGCAGAAGTTGTCTGGGAATATCTGCTGCACAGCACCTGGAGAGCTTGGCTCCCATGACATGTTATATCCTCCTTGTCAAGGAGCAACAACAACTTATAAAGTATATATTTATTTAAATCATAATTATATATATATTTAAATTATATAATATAAAATTTATATATAATTAAATATATAATTATATATAATTTATATATAATTAAATATATAACATAATTATAATTTAAATAAATTATATATTATATATGATATATTTTATATATATGTGTATATATATATAATTTAAATTTTAGTTAGTTAACATACAGTGCAATATTGGCCTCAGGAGTAGAATTCAGTGATTCATCACTTACATACAACACCCAGTGCTCATCACAACAAGTGCCCTTGGAAGGGGGCCTTTAAACCAAACCAAATTTTCAGTAGAAAAATTCACAGTAGGATAGCATCTTCCTTTATAGTATAGTCAGAACAATTAGAGTAAACCAGTCCTTTAAAGACAGGATGCTTTCCTAGGGAAGCTATGGACTGAAATGTGACTTTAAGCTTTTATGCTGCTTCTATGTCTTGGAAATACAGAAGCAATAAATTTCCCATAAATAAACAGAAGGATTAGGCAGAGCACATTTTGTTTCAGGTGCAGAGCAGAACTGAAACNAATGTGAAAGAGTGTTTGAGATAAACAGTCAAAACACTGCTAAACCTAGACAAAGAAGCAAGAGCATAATTCTAGCCATCTTCTAGAGAGCCAGGGCTGTATACAGCAGATGGCTTTAAATGGACCATAATGAGACAGAGTACATACATATAAGGTAGTTTACATCTGGGTGAGTAAAATATATGAAGCGGCTTTAGCAATCATTGGTTTGAGGAATCAGAATCATAGTAATATATGCAGGCTTCCTACACCCACAACTGGCTTGGCTTTACCCATGATTTGTTCTTCTAAGAGGTGATAATGAAAATGATGGAAAGGAAGACCATGGAGTTGTCTTAAACTTGTCAGTCATGATTTGAGTCCTACCTTCTTTATTTGTAAAATCATTATAAGTTTTGTCCTAATTTAAGTATTAGAGTGACAGTCTAGGATGGGATAATAAATGTGAATGTACACTGAAAAGCATACACTTCTATTGTTTTATTATTAGAGTTTTTATCTGTTACTAGATCTTCAAGAGCATAGTACTTCTAGAAAACTTGTTTTGTTGGTAAAGATTTTTGAAGTGCTAATTGATTTGGGTGAGATGAATATATTTGGAATCACCATTTTTCCATTAGCCATCCACACGATCTCTTGTATGATCCATAATATCCTTGAAAGGCATAGACTTATGTCTTTAGAAATCTGTTTTTATTCTCATTTCCACTAGGTGGCCATTCACACTTCACCATCATCTTCATCCTCACCCATCTACTGAAAGTGAGATAGATCTTTCTGTCCTCAGAGAAAATATGCTTTAGTAAAAATGAAAGTGGCAACTGATTTCTAATTTTTTTTCTGGCTTAACTGGATCAGCAGGAATTATTCATTGAAAAGCAGATGCTTTCGATATGACTTCTCTGGAGGGGTTATTCTATCAAAAATAAAAATTTCACGGACAAAGAAAGACAAATATCATATGACTGCACTTTTATGTGGAATCTAAAACACAAAACAAATGAAAAACAGAAATGGAATCATACATTCAAAGAACTGGTGAAAAATGGTGGTTGCCAGAGGGGAGGGGTTAGGGAATTGGGTGAGATAGGTGAAGGGGATTAAAAAGTACAAGCTTCCAGTTATAAAATAAATGAGTTGTGGATATGTACAGCACAAGGAAAGGATCAGCATAGTCAATAATATTGTACTAACTTTGTATGGCGACAGGTGGAAATGACACTTATTGTGATGAGCATAGCATAATGTATAGAATTGTCAAATCACTACGTTGTGCACCTGTAACTAATACAACATTGTATGTCAACTCTACTTCAATTTAAAAAAAAAAGAATAAAAATTTCATATATTATGCAGGATAAACGAACATGAAATTCATTCACTCGTTCATGCATTCCACAAGTACTGTGTACCTGTTATCTGTAATCCTTTTCTTTCCTGGCTGATAGAATGAAACAATGTTGGAAACCATAGCTTGAACGTTTCTCTCAACAATCTATCACTCCTGAAGATTTACCTAAACTCTCAAGCAAGATTGGTACTTAAAACTCTTTTTAAAATGATTTCATTTTAGAGGCCTATTTGTTACAGTAGCAAGTAATACCCTAACCAATACAACTGTGAAGGAAGCATGAAAGAATGAGTAGGCTATAGAATAGACAAGTAATTTGATATGTTGCAATACTCTGGTATTGGGTACCTGATGGTAACAAGATGGCAGTTAGGGCAGTATAGCAGAAATTAAACTAGGAAAGTAGATTGACATAATGTAATTTTAAATTCCCATCTTTTTTTCTCTTTAGAATATTGAACAAGGCAAATGCATATGTGAAATAGGTCTAATTAAAAGTTGTTTTGAGTGTGGATTCTTGTGTCTGATGGATTTATTTTGGATTCTGGCTTGACCATGCGTATCTTTTGTGTATCTTTGGGCATGATATACGTTTGCACATATATGTGAACATCTCTGATATCAATATCTTATAATTGATATTGTCTTAAAATTGAAGTCAGCCAGAGAGTAATCATGGCATAATTGTCACAGTCTGTACATATTGGAAAAAGAATATCCAGCTTTAAAATCTGTAGAATGGATGGCAGAGGCATAGAAGAAAATCTGAGTGATAATATTGGAGTTTTCTTTTATCTTCCAGATTGACCTACTTTGAGGCAGGCCTCAGGGAGCTGGTGAATCAAACATGTAGAGCGGTGAGCTCAGAGAGGTGGCGTTTTTATGAAGTTAGCTTAACATCACATCATCTGTGGTTTTTGGTTCGCTCATAAAGTCTTTAAAGGAATATTGAGAACTCATAATGACACAGAGGAAAGTATTATCAGTATTGCCAAAAAGTGATTAACTATTATATTCTGAATGTTAATACATTTTAGGAATACCTGAACTAATTACTTTTACTTATATTTCTACTTATATATGTACAGTGGTGATGGCTGACTAATAAAATCTGTGTCTAATTTGTCTAAAAAGCTCTAAGTGATAAGGAATTGTATCAGATTAATTAGCATTTTAAAATTTCTTTCTTGCTGATCCATCTTAGTATCATATTTTTTATGAAAAATAGTAATAATGCATACCCAAGAAAGATTAAAATAATTAACCCGTGAAAAAATGCCCTAACAGAACGAAATCCCTAAAATATTTATTGTTTAGTGTCATTGGAAAACTATGGGCATAGACCATAAATGTGCAATAAAATAATAATCTGATGATATAAATTATTTTAAAGTATTCCCTGCATTATCCAGTGTTTATTACTTTAGGATTTTTAAAAACTGTTAATGAGCCAAATTATAAGTGTTCCACTCTGTGGTTGCAGTTGTAAGAACTTACAGGTATGACTCTTAAAGCAATCTGAAGGAAAAAAATGATGGTCTGGATTATCGGAAAGAGAAGGAGACATCAACATGGAGCAGAATAAGTTTATTTATTCTATCTGCTGAAAAAGTTCTTTTTTTTTTTTTTTTTTAACAGACCTCCTGGTCTAAGTGTGAGTGGTAATAACAGCTAGTTGTATCTTCCCCTGAGATCCTATTAGTTCTTTTGTGCTTGACCTTCCCCGATCTGACAGTTTTATTGGCCAGTTCTTCTGGGAAACTTGGTGCATTTGTGAGGCAAAAGAAGCACTAAAATATCCTCGAGTCCCACTCCTATTTTGTTCAAAAGATAGTGCTTTTTTACCACAGTCCTACCCATCAGCCATTAGCCATCACGGGCTTGTGGAAACAAGCCACATGCAATTCCAGTTCAGCTTCCAGCACAGACCATCTCTACAGAAGCTGGGATGGGGGTGGGGGAGGGAAGGCCTGTCTCATCCCTCTAGGGTCCTATTTACATTTTATTTTTGAATGACTAGGACAGCGCTCACAAATACCAGTACTCATAGGTTACTACATTTTTCTTTCCTTTAGATAAGAGCGCCTATTATTTTAAGACCAATCAATTTTATTCTATTTACAGGTTTAAATAATAAATCAAATAAGCTTTCAGATTGAGGAAATATGGTTACTACTAAATATTCATTGGGAGTGAATGCAGCAGTATGTCTTTGTTAATGTGGTCTTCTGGGTTTAGTTTTGTGACTTATTTAGCTAAATTCAATTGAACTTAATTGATTTAGCAAAGCCAGGCATAAAATATAGAGAAATGGAGTGTCTATGAGAGAACAAGGCAGTTATGAATTCATAAATAGAGATGGATATAAGAATTATAAATACGACCCAGGATGCAGAGCATAAAACTTAAGGATTTAAACACGGAAGCGTTTATGACATGTTTGCCTCAATCAATCTATTCTCATTTCTCTAAAAATATTTAACTTCTGCATCTCAGCAGCAGATTAATTTTGACCCATCCCCCCATCCTCTGCCCTTAATTGCATCATTTTGTTTCTAAAAGCAGAGCTAATATTTCATGATGCTTATCTGAAAGCAGGGGCCTTCTTTAGTATCATTCAAACATTTATTCTATTCCCAGGAGCAGAATTCCTTAACTTATTCATTCAAAAATATATTTTGAATCTCTACTATCTGCTAGATACAGATTGGATCTGATTGAATGCAAGGAAAGGAAAAAGGAAAGGAAATCAGCATAGTATCCAGGAATCGGCTATATGAGAAAGGAAACGAAGGATGGAAAACAAGTTTGAGGCAGAGGTGACAGAGTTTATGATCTTTGTTTTTGATCGTGATAACTTTGAATTACCTGGTGGACCTATCAGTGAAAATAGCAATTAGGCAATTGGATACACGGGTGAGAAACTCAGAAAAACTATCCGACCTGAGGATAAATTTTGAAAACATATAGAACTGAAAAAGCATATCTTACTTAAACAGCCTGTGAATATAAAACAAGGATCTATTTTTTTTGTAGGTGATATTAATTATTCAGTGGTACTTATTTTTTTAGTCAGGTTTATTGAGGTATAATTTGCATACAATAAGATTTACTCCTTCTAGGTATGCAGTTCTATTAATTTTGAAAAATACATATAGTTGTGTAACCACCACTGCAGTCCATACAGTGAGAATTTCCATTATCTCAAAAAGTTTCTTTGTGTCTGTTTCAATCTCTTCCCTCCAACCCCAGTCTTTGGCAACCTGTAAACTTTTTCTTGTCCCTTGAATTTTACCTTTTACAGATGTTATATAAAGGTAGTCATATGCTATGTAACATTTTTGAAGGTTGCTTCTTTAACTCAGTGTAACACCATTGGTTTATTAATGTCGTATGTATCAATAATTGATTACTTTTTATCCCTGAGTAGGATTCCATTGTATAGTCATACAACATTGTGCTTACTCATTGAAAATGTGGTGGACATTGGGCTGTTTTCAGTCTTGAGTGATCATGACTATAGCTTCTATGAACTTCAAATGTAGATTTTTGTGTGGATGTGTTTTTGGTTCTCTTGAGTGAATATCTAAAAATGGGATTACTGGGTTGTATAGTTAGCATATGCTTTAACCTTATAAGAAACTGCCAAATGTTTTCCAACTGGCTGTGCCATTTTGCATTCCTACCAGTAATGTGTGAACACTCCAGTTGTTTTGAATCATTAGCATTTAATATTGTCAGTATTTTTAAAGAATTAATTCTAATAGGTTTGCATTTTATTAAGATTGTAATCTGCATCTCACTAATTACACCATGTATTTTATTGTGTTTATTTGCCATTAGGATATTTTTTTACTAAAATATACTCTGTGTCTCCCAGTGTATGTCTTACAATTTTTTATTAAATTTTATGCTCTTTGATGGTACTGTTAATGGAATTGTCTTCTTAATTTCATTTTTACATTGTTCATGTGTTTACAGAATCACGACTATTTTGGTGTGTTTATTTTGAATCCTGCAACATTTCTAAAATAATTTATTAGCTCTAAGAGTTGTGTGTATGTGTACTCTTTAAGATCTAATCATCTGCAAATAGAGACAATATCACTTCTTCCTTTCCAATATATGTGTTTTATTTTATTTTTTTGCCTAATTGCCCCAGCTAGAACAATACAGTATAATACTGAATAGTACAATATTGAATAGAAGTGGCAAAAGCAGACACCCTTGTTTCGCTCTGGATCATAGGAGGAAAGCTTCCAAGATTTCACCATTAACTATAATAGCAGCTGTAGGCTTTCGTAGGTGCCCTGTATCAGACTGAGGAAGTTTCCTTCAAAACTTCCTATCCTAGTTCGTTGAGTGTTTTGTTTTTATCATGAATACGTGCTGGGTTTTGTCAAATGTTTTTTCTCCATCTAGTGAAATGATCCTTTTTTTTCTTTATTCTATTTATATGGTCTATTGTATGGATTGATTTTCATAATATGAAACAACCTTGCATTTCTGTGATAAATCCAGTACGGTTGTGGTGTATAATCCTTTCTGTATGCTGCTGGTTTGGGTTTGCCAAATATGCAAGCCATGTTAACATTTTTCATTTAATTTGGGAAGTTTCTGACAATTTTTTTGAAAATTCCTTCCTCCTTTTCTCTCTCCTTTCTTTCTGGGATTCCCAATATGCACATGTTCATATGCTCCCTGGTGTCCCGCAGGTCTTGGGCTCCATTCATTTTTCTTTGTTACATTTTCTATCTCAGATTGGATAATCTCATTTGACCCATCTTCAAGTTTGTGGATTCTTTCTGCTCAAATATGTTATTGAGTTTCATACTATTTCATTTCAGTTATACTTTTCAACTCCAAAATTTTTATTCGGTTCCTTTTTATAATTTCTCTATCTTTATTGATATTCTCTTTTTGGTGAGATAGCATTCTCATACTTTCCTTTTTTAGACATAGTATTCTTTAGCTTGTTGAATATGTCTCAAATAGCTGATTTAAAGTGTCTGTCTTGGGTGCATGGGTGGCTCAGTTGGTTAAGCATCTGCCTGCAGCTCAGGTCATGATCCCAGGACCCTGGAGTCCCCTGCTGGGCTCCTCATTCAGTGGGGAGTCTGCTTCTACCTCTGCCTCTGCCCCTCCCCAACCCACTCATGCTCTCTTTCTTTCTCTCTCTCTCTCTCAAATAAATAAAATCTTAAAAAAAAAAAAGTATCTGTCAAGAAATTCTTATGTCTGGCTTCCTCAAGTATAGTCTTTATTAATGGCTTTTTCACCCTGTTTATGAACCATACTATCTCATTACTTTACATGCCCCTTCATTTTTTTTTGTTGAGCACTGGACATAAAACACTGGAAATCAGATACACTTCTTTGCCATGGGTTTTTATTGCTACTGCTTAATGTGGTTGTTTTTGTTTATTTGTTTAATGACTTTTCTTCACTAAATCTGTAAAATCAGTATTTTTTATTGCGTTTGGCCACTGAAGTCTGTTCTATTAGCTTAGCAGTCTGTTAATGATTGGACAGAATTTCCTTAAATACCTAGAACCAAAAAAAATCTTCCAGTGTTTGCAGAATGGTTCTCTATATATGTTGGGGTGCACCTTCAACACTCAGGCAGTTTACAACTTTGCCTTAACGTTTGCTTTCTGTCTCCACATAGAATCAAGATTAGTCAGAGTTAAGTACTGAGAACTTGCTCAGGTCATTTCTGACTGCCCATGACTCAGGGCATGTGCGCGAACTTCTAGATTCCCAGGAAGATGTTGGGGCTTTTCAAAGCCCTATGAACACCTCATAAAGCATCCACTTCTTCCAAGATTTTCAGTTAGTCCTTCATGTGCTCCAACTTGTATTTATCACTCTGGCAGCTCTCACTAAAAGATTGTCCTGTAAATGTTTTTGACAAACAACCTACAGAGGCAGATTTAACATGGAGTCAGTTCTGAGTCAGGTGAAATGCAAAATTTTTGAGCTGGTCTTCCAAGGAATGACTAGACAGGTAAAAAAAAAAATAAATAATAATAGTAATAATTATAATTATTTGCAAATGAGGTCTGTTCTGTTCTCTCCAGTACTGGGAATGTGGGCTATTATTTTCAGAGATACTGCTGAATTAAGGAATGGGTTATCAAACTGGGTTAAGTTAAAATACCACACAGTTTGCTGTGCTTACTGACATTCAGCTGTTCTTCTTGAATAAGCACTGTTGTCTTCCTGCAAGTTTTTAGTTATGATCCAGACTTTGAAAGAAAATTGATTTTGACCAGTTTCCTTCATTGCTTTTATAGAGAGGTGGGGTTTTGAGCTTCTTATTCCTCCATTTTGCTGATATCCCCCCTGTCCCCAGCCCAATAAAGTGAATTTTTTATATATGCTATATATTTGGGGCATGCTTTCTTATCCACTTCTAATTCAGTTTGATTAATATTGCTCCTTAATTAGTATGTTAAACCATTTACATTTAATGTGATCATGGATATTGTATTTCAGGCTATAATATTGCAGTTTGTTTTCTATTAGTCCTGTTTTTATTTTGTTCCCACTTCTCTTTTTAGTAGTACTATCAGAACTTCTGTATCCTTACTACTTTTCTGTCTGATTGTTCTATCAATAACTCTCTTCTCCTTTCTTGGACTCTAATTACATGATGTTAGACTATTTGATATTGTCCTATAGATTTAAAAATTTTTCTTCCAATATTTTTTCTGTGTTTCAGTTTGGATAATATCCATTAAAATATTTTCAGGCCTACTTTTGAGATAGTTGAAGAAATTCTTCACCATATATCATGACTCTTTATTCTACTTTTGCAGTTTGACCCTTTCTTATAAACTCCCCACTTTGCTGAAATACTCATCTCTTCCTATATGTCACCTACTTTTTCTAGTAAATCTTTACCATATAAGTCATGGCAAATTTATCTCCCAGAGAGGTTTTCCATGATCATATTCCTCTATTGGGTCATCTAGTTTGTTATTTCAGAGCCTTTATTTTATTTTGTTCATTTATTTAATTTTATTATTTTACTCCTTCAATTAAATTTAAATTCCTTCAGGGTGATGCCTCTGTTTAGCTCAAAACACTTAACTATACCTCTCACCATTTCTAACACAAATAATTAAGAAAAAATATATTTAAATGATGGCTAAACACATGAACACTGACTTTTTTTTTTTTTTAAGATTTTATTTATTCGACAGAGATAGAGACAGCCAGCGAGAGAGGGAACACAAGCAGGGGGAGTGGGAGAGGAAGAAGCAGGCTCACAGCAGAGCAGCCTGATGTGGGGCTCGATCCCAGAACGCCGGGATCACGCCCTGAGCCGAAGGCAGACACTTAACCGCTGTGCCACCCAGGCGCCCCTGTGAACACTGACCTTTTTATACTCCCTTAAGATGTGTTTAGTTGCTTCCAAATGCATGATAGACTTCTATGAATAGACCTTTGTGAGACTCCATACAATAATGAAGTTTCATAATCTGAGGACTCCATGTGACACAGCTCATTCTCTTGAAATGGTGTGGTAGACTGAAAGGGGCGGTATGAAGACTATGAAATATCTACACTTACCTTAAGATTTCTCCATAATGTTAGCGTGGTTTGGTATATCAACCCTGTCTCTGATATTTTGTCATAATTCCTAGAAGATCCTGAAGATTCTTGCCACTGCGTAGCTGAACCCAATTTAGAAGTTTTAGAGCCATTTTTAATTGTTTTAAGGGAAATTTTCTGCCCATTTAATGTGGGCTAGAATAGCATATAGACAAGGGCATTTGATCTTGGTTCAACTGATAGCTTTACCACTTACAAACTTTACGATTTTGAGCCGGTTATTTAATCTTTTTACTACTTCACCTATAAAATGAAAGAAAAACTAAAGATACACACCTCACTGTGATATTGTACGAATTAACTAAGAGATAATCTATGTCACACACAGTATCTGAACTATTCTAAAATAATTGCAGTTTCTGTTGCTATTATTATTGTAAATATTATCCTTCTTAGGATTGAATCAAAACCCTCCTCAAGGGTTACATCAGGACCTCTTCAGATTTGAATTAAAATGAAAAGTGCCCTTTTATTTTTATTTGCAGAAGAAATTTGACCATAAACTTGTTCTGTTAATTTTTCTTTTCCTGAAAAATGTGTTGACTTGTTAGTTTTCCAGAGGTATTCTTCTGACTCAGTTTTTTTATGCTTACACAGCAATTTCTGATATATAGGAAGCTCTCATTAAATATGTCCTGAATAACTAGATATTGAATTTTTCAATAAGCTACTTGTTTCAAAGTATAATGTGGAGAGAGAAAAACAGATGTTATTTTTTCCTCTGATGCATTACGTTTCCCAATTTTTAGTATGCACAGCAGTCACTGCATTTTTAAAAAGGAGACTCCTGAGCTCCATCTTAAAACAGGTAGACCTGAACTTCCTGAGTGGATCCTGGTCCATAGAACAAGTAGTCCCCAAACCTGCTCTTTTAAAAATACTGCACTGAATGTGATCTGATCCTGCTAATTTTCAACCAAACACAAGGAGGAGAAGGAAGCACTTTCTAACTTAATTAAGAGAAAACACAGACAAGTTATTACATTGATCTTTTTCCATAAGCTTAACAACAGCATGAGTAGCAAGTCATGAAATGATTGAATCTGGAAGAATACCACATGTACCTAATGACACAATGGTAATTGTGCTTAAAATTTTTCAGTTAAAGATGCAGCCTCAAATTTACTTATAAGGAAGCCTAAACAGAATTATTTACAGTGATTCTGAAAGGTTAGCAAAAGCTATTCTTATGGGAAATAGCACGTGGTTTGTGTCTGAAAATATGTTTATAAGTACTTTCTTTTTTGAATATTTTTGATAGATCAATCCAGAGGTAAAAAAAAAATAACGCTAAATAATCAATGCAATGCACACAAAAGATGAGACATTTACACATTGCCTGTAATACGCATAATACCTGTTGAACCCCGTGCAAGCTAAAAACATGTGTCAGTCTCATAATTGAGGATCATTATTCTTTTTTGTGTTGAATCTCAACTATTATTTTCATGACAAATAAATTATTTTAAAAGCAAACAATACCATTCAACTAATGGTAAAGAGTAAGAAAAAATATAACTGTCCACACTACCAAAGTGGGTTTCAAGTAACAAATAATATGCTTTTATTTCTTTACGTTTATAGTAATTATAGTTTTGATAACTTCCATTTCATCGTATTTTAAAATGTGTCAGAAACCCCATATTATTAAAATTATTAATTTTTCATTCATTCCTCAAATTTGAAAATTCTCTCTTTCATATATGCACATGAACACACATCCCAAATAATCAGCCCCAGTAACAAAAGCACTGCTTTTGTACTACGTTGAAAAGATAAATTTACTATTTATGTTTTAGTAAACTAAACTTGCTACCCCCAAGCTAAAAACATTCCCTTGGTCAAACAAAAGTACAAAAAACAATAGTTAGATCAAGGAACAGACTAAGCTATTGTTTAAATATTAATCATATCTTAATTTATATCTTTAAAAATTGAACACATAAGAGCTTTTGGTGTCTGGATGGCCTGGAATTAATACTCGTCTAATTGGTGGAAGCAAGGCTCAAATCTATGGCTCCTTCTTACTTCAATGCTTGCTTTGCAAGAATCTTTTGCCTCTATCAAGGAATCTGGCAGCTAACGTGGTGATTAGTAGAGGCATGGAGGGGCACCTGGGTGGCACAGTTGGTTGAGCTTCTGACTTTGTTTTTGGCTCAGGTCCTGATCCCAGGGTCAGGAGATCTGGCCTCAAGTTGGGCTCTGTGCTCAGCATGGAGTCCACTTGAGACTCTCTCCCTCTCCCTTTGTCCCCCCCAACTCTCTCTCTCTCATAAATAAATAAATAAATATTAAAAAAAATAGCGATGTGGAAGTGTATTTGTGTTTCTGGGTTTTTCTTCCTTTGATTAATGGACTTCAATTCTTAAAGAAGTTTAATTTACTATATACCACAATTTGTTTATTTAGTGATTGAAAGTCATGTTGGTTGCAACAATTTGGGGCAATTATGAATAAAGTGGCTATAAACGTTTGTGTGCAGGTCTTTGTGTGGATATGTGCTCAATTCATGTGGGTAAATACCTAGGAGTGTGATTGCTGGATTGCATGGCAGGAATATATTTATTTTGTAAGAAACCAGCAAACTTTCTGTTGAAGTGTCTGTGCTATTTTTCATTCTTACCAGCAATGAATGATAGTGCCTGTTGCTCCATATTTTTGTCAGCATTTGGTATTATTAGTGTTGTGATTTTAGTCATTCTAACAGGTGTATCATGGTTATCTTGTAATTGTTTTACTTTGCAATTCTCTAATGACATGATGCTGATCATGTTTGCATATGCTTCTTTGTCATCTGGGTATCTTTGGCGAGCTATCTGTTCAGATCTTTTGCCACTTGGCTCCAGTTTTATAAAATTAAATTTCAGAAAACTAGACATGCAAGCAAATGAACTGAAGAAAAATTATGTTATAAAATCACATTTGTTTTACTAAAAAATTCACCATAGAGATACTTTTAAGAAGCGTTTTAGAAAATTGTAAATAGTATCTGTTCTACACAAGTTTAAAAGCTATCAGTAGCACAAAACAAGATGCAGCTATATTACAAATTTAGACAAAATGCTCAGAAAATGCACCATTTCCTACTATGTTCTTCAAGGAAACCACATGCTTGAAGGTGATATCCTAATGTAATTCTGGATTTAATATTTATAAAGAAAATCACTTTGATTGATTGTCCTCTTCTAGACTGATTATTTCCTTATAGGGAAACACGAAGAGAAGATCCAGGCTGGTCTTACTTCTAAGCTTACCCTTAATGACAAAAAGCATTTCTTTTTCCTTTTTTAAAATTTTATCATATTTAAATTCAATTAATTAACCTATAGTGTACCATTATTTTCAGAGGTAGAGTTCAGTTATTCATCCGTTGCATGTAACACCCAGTACTCATCACATTACATGCCCTCCTGTATGCCCATCACCCAGTTACCCCTTGCCCGCAGTCACCTCCCCTCCAGCATCCCTCAGTTTGTTTCCTATTGTTAAGAGTCTCATGGTTTTTCTCCCTTTCTGATTTTGTCTTATTTTATTTTTCCCTCCCTTCCCCTATGATCCTGTTTTCTTTCTTAATTTCCACATGTAAGAGAAATCAGATAATAATTGTCTTTCTCTGATTGACTTATTTTGCCTAGCATAATACCCTCTAGTTCCATCCACATTGTTGCAAATGGTAAGATTTCATTTTTTCCATGGCTGAGTAATATTCCAGTGTGTGTGTGTGTGTGTGTGTGTGTGTGTATGCCACCTCTTCTTTATCCATTCATCTGTTAATGGACATCTAATATTGGGGTGCAGGTGCCTTTTGGATCATTATGTTTGTATCCTTTGGACAATTACCTAGTAGAGCAATTGCTAGGTCACAGGGTAGCTCTATTTTTAACTTTTCGAGAAACCTACATTCTGTTTTCCAGAGTGGTTGTACTAGCTTGCATTCCTACCAACAGTGTTAAGAGGGTTCCCCTTTTTCTGCATCCTTGCTAACATTTGTTGTTTCTTGTCTTGTTAATTTTAACTACTCTGACTGGTGTGAGGTGGTATCTGGCTTTGATCTGTATTTCCCTGATGCCAAGCAATGTTAAGCATTTTTTCATGCATCTGTTGGACATTTGTATGTCTTCTTTAGAGAAATGTCTGTTCATGTTTTCTGCCCATTTCTTAACTGGATTCAAGATCTATAAAGAACTTACCAAACTCAACACCCAAAAACCAAATAATCCAGCATTTATTTTTCTTATGTGAGGATCACATCTCAAGCCACTACAAACACCAGGCTTAGAAATGGGAGATTAGAGAAATACCTACCATCCCTAGGGAATTCCTGGTAAGTATACAAGCGTGCCACAGAGAAGAGGATTAAACTTACCATCAGAAAACCAAGTTCAGGCCCTGCCATGTTTTAATTATATAATCATGTTCATATTTACTCATATGTGTTCACTGTAATCATGTAACTGTGCTCATTTTGGTGTTCTGGCTACCATTCCCTTATCATTCTCGGCTAGTTAAACTAGCAGGTATGTTCAATGCTTTCTAAGGTTTGCTAGATGGTATTCTGAGATTTAGAATTCTGGAGAGATGCCCATATGTAAACTGAGCCTTTTACTCACACTGTGGAAAATAAAAATACGTGGAAATATGTAAAATATATATATCTTAGTATGTGTGACTTTTTAATACTATAATTTAAAATATGATTATTTTAATGCAGTCTCTGATATCATTTTTTCTAAGAAAGCATAAAAATCAAGAAAAATTAAATTATAAAATACAGAATTATCATGGGATTATTTGCAATGTGACTGGTAAATTGAGAGATGTTTTAAAATACGGATAAAATCATTTTTCAAACCAAAAAATATATACACACACACATATAAAGGTAAATGCACACCTCAAACTTAACCAGTTCAATAAATGGTATCAAAAATAAAACCAACAGCTAAACATAGAAGCAACTCAAGTGTCCATAAACATATGAAAGAATAAGTAAAATGCATTACATGTATACAATGAGATATTATTCAGCCTTAAATAAGAAAGAAATACTGGCATATGTTACAACATGGATGAACCTTGAGGACATTACATTGGTAAAATAAGCCAGACGCAAAAAGACAAATGCTATTTGATTCCACTTAAATGAGGTACTTAGTGTAGTAAAAATCATAGAGACAGAAAAAAGTGGAATATTTTTTGCCAGGGACTTGGGGGAATAAGGAATGAAGAGTTATTTTTTTTTTAAAGTTTTATTTATTTATTTGACAGAGATAGAGACAGCCAGCGAGAGAGGGAACACAAGCAGGGGGAGTGGGAGAGGAAGCAGCAGGCTCATAGCGGAAGAGCCTGATGTGGGGCTTGATCCCATAATGCCGGGATCACCCTCTGAGCCGAAGGCAGACGCTTAACCGCTGTGCCACCCAGGCGCCCCTGAAGAGTTATTTTTTAATGGGTATAAAGTTTCAGTTGCTCCTAAGAGGAAAGAATTATGGAGGTGGATGGTGGTGATATTTGCACAACATTGTGAATATACATTGAACTGTTCACTTAAAAATGATTAAGATGAGGGGCACCTGGGTGGCTCAGTCAGTTAAGCAGCAGCCTTCAGCTCAGGTCATGATCCCAGGGTGCTGGGATCAAGCCCCATGTTGGGATCCCTGCTCAGCGTGGAGCCTGCTTCTCCCTCTCCCTTTGCCCCTCTCCCTGCTCATACTTTCTCAAATAGTAAATAAATAAAATCATTAAAAAATTATCAAGATGATATATTTTATGTTATGTGTTTTTTACTACAATAAAAAAACTGGAAGAAAAAACCAACATACCCATTAAACTACTACATAGTAGTAGTTCAAAATCAAAATCACCAGAAACCCAGATTTGAATTTATGTTCATAAATGAAGTCATGCATTGTTTCCTTTTCTTATTGCCTTTTCCACCCATTATGTGTGTGGACTCAAGCATGCTGTTGTGTGTACCTATAGTTTGCTCATTTTTATTGCTGTAAAGTAATTCTCTGTATGACACTGTACTACCACTGCTTACCCATTTTATTGTTGATGGAAATAAATTCACACTAGATAGCTTTGTAAGTCATGCACTATCGGTGTTTACGTTTATGATTTTGTGCACATTTTTGTTGGGCATACTCCGAGGGATAAAATTACTGTATTATTTTTCATGTCTATGTTCAGGTTTTGTAGTTAATGCCAATGAAGTTTCCAAAACAGTTTAACAATCTGTGTTGCCACCAGCAGGTATGAGAATTTCAGTTGATGTACGTCTTCAACAACACTCAGTAATATCAGGTTTTTAAATTTTCAGATGTTTGGGTGGGTGGGTAGTGTTGTCTCATAGTTTTAATTTGACTTCCCCTGGAAACTAGTAAGATCTTGCACTCGTTCATGTATTTGTGGGATGTGCGAATATCTTCTTTGACAAAATGCCTGTTCAAGGGCTTTTGTTCTGTGTTAAGATTGACTTGTATTATTTTATTGTTTACAGAATGATACTATATAATCTGAGACTATATGTTTGATGATTAAATAGATGTGGAATGTAGGCCACCTCCATGTCCCACAGTAATGATAGCTATTGATAATAACATGTCCTAATTCAGACGTTGTATAATTTCTTCATGTTTAGCACTTTTTGTCATGGTCAAGAAATGTTACCCTATTCCAAGTTCATGGAACTTTTTAATTAAATTATCTGCTGGAAGCTTTATGATTTTTTTTTAAGATTTTATTTATTTATTTATTTGACAGAGAGAGAGACAGCCAGCAAGAGAGGGAACACAAGCAGGGGGAGTGGGGAGGAAGAAGCAGGCTCCCAGTGATGCGGGGCTCGATCCCAGGACTCCACGATCACGCCCTGAGGCAAAGGCAGATGCTTAACGACTGAGCCACCCAGGCGCCCCGGGAAGCTTTATGATTTTATCTTGTAAAGTTATGTCTTCTACTTCCACCCTCAACCTGAAGTGGGTTTTTGTATATGATATAAAACAGAGTTAAGATCCATGATTATCCATTGGTCTGTAGTGCTCTTTGTGTCATAATCAATGAGTTTATATGAGTGTAAGAATGTTTCTGGACTATTCTAATCTGTTGAATTATTTTTCAATCTTTGTACTTAATGATATTGTAATTAGCTGTGCTATTTTAATTAGGATAAATTTATAAGTCATGTTATCTTGCAGTGTGAGCACTTCAACTTTGGCTGCTCTTTGTGTTTGCAAATCAATTTTAGTTTCAATTTGTATAATTTTACACACCTATACATGCACATGCACACTCAGACAATGCTGAGTTTTTGTCTGAGATTATAATGAATTGATACTGATTTGGATATATAGAGAGAAGTAATATCTTAAAATATTGAGTATACCAATTCATGAACAAAATATATATCAAATTACTTGCAACATTACTCTCAATTATTTCTTTATATTTTTCTGTACAGAGATTTTGTATACTTAGAATAATTTTAAGCCTTTAGACGATTGTTAATTTACTAGAAATAATAATTTCAGTTTGTTTTCTGACTTTTTGTTTTTGGAATAATGTAAGGAAATATGGATAATATGGAAACAAAATTAATGATTGTAAATTGACCATTAATTCAAAGATTGCAGTGAATTATTTTATTCATTCCAATTATTTACCTTTATTTTGTAATTTCCATGAAATATTTCCATCTAAGAAAAAAACAGCAGCTTTATTTCTTCCCATTCCATCAATATATGTTCATTTCTTTGTTCTTATTCCACTAGCAAAGACATCCAGAACAATGTTGAATTGAAGCGAGGATTTTAAGTATAACTAGATATGATTCCAGTTATAATTTCTGCAAAAGCTAGCAAACTACAGCAAACATTCTTATTAAAAACTAAGCAAAATAGTATTGTTAGAAGGAAACTAATGTACCAAAATATAATAGCGAGTAATATCCTAAATATTGGGATAATACAATCCTTTCTCTTGAAATTAACAATTAAACAAGATTGTCCATTTTCACTGTTATTATTTAACAGTGTCAAAATTACTAAAGCATTCCATGGGAAGGGAATACTGATGATTTATAAACACTTCAAAATACAAATTTAAAAAGTTCTCTTTTACTAATGATGTATTTGTCCATCTAGAAAACTCAAGTGGCATTAGTAAATAACTTCTAGGTAATGATAGAGTGAAAGAAGATTTAAGTGTACAAACAATGGATTTCCTCTACTTTGGCAATAGGTATGGAATAGTTCTATGTAAAATGAGAATAATAAGAGCATCTATTAAGTCAATAATCGTGAGGAGATAAGTTTAATGAGATAATGAGTTTAAAGTGTATATCCTACTTCAGATATAGTGCTCAGTGAATGCCATGTGTTTTAATAAGCCATACATTCAGGATTGTATCTCAAGCTTTTCATACCCACTGACTGTTCTCTTGGCCTGGCTCAAAGGTAAGCTAACTGCTGCCCATGGGCCAACAACCTCCTGCCTATTTTACTGGAAAACAGTTGTGCTCATTTGTTTATTGTGTATCTTTAGTGGCTATGTTCTCTGCCACAAAGACCATGTGGCCTGCCAAGTTGAAAATATGTACTCTATGGCTCTCTTACAGAAAAGCTTGATGCCCCTGGCCTATAGTGGTCTATCTCTAATTTTCTTAGCTGACTGTTATATTCTTTTGGTCTTATCTTGTATATCACTCTCTTAGTTAGATTTTATATTGCAAACTTAACTATGATCTCTCTCCATATCAAAATCTGTAGTCTTTATGAATTTTTATAATGTGTCCCTTCCCCCATAATTGACTCTAACTTTACAAGGACAAGGAACCCGTCTTGTTCATTGCAAAACATTATCTTATTTCTGGCATAGCTTTTAAACACAGTAGCTATTCACTAAACATTTTTTGAATTAATCAATGAATAAAAGAATGAGTGAATTAATAATCTAAAACTGAAACTCTTTTATAATTGGTTTAATCCAATTATTTTTATAAAAATATAAAAATAGGGGCGCCTGGGTGGCACAGCGGTTAAGCGTCTGCCTTCGGCTCAGGGCGTGATCCTGGCGTTCTGGGATCGAGCCCCACGTCAGGCTCCTCCGCTGGGAGCCTGCTTCTTCCTCTCCCACTCCCCCAGCTTGTGTTCTCTCTCTCGCTGGCTGTCTCTCTCTCTGTCGAATAAACAAATAAAATCTTTAAAATATATATATAAAAATAAAAGCTAAAAATAAGCAAACTCATTCAAAGTTCCATAATCCAAATGAATCACAGTTACCATTTTAGCATCTATATCTCTATATATCTATATATGTAGGTATATCACAAAGATAGTTTCATAGTCTATAAAATCATACTGAATTTTAGCACATATACATGATATATATATATATATATATCTCACAAAGATGGTATTTAATTATATAATATTATAGTGGATTTTGCTACTTTTTAATTTTTACTACCTTTAAATTCCCTTTCTACTTAAACAGTAGTTCTATTGTGTGTCTTACTGAGAGCATAGGTCTTTCCATCTTTCTAAAGAATCCTAAGGGGCCAGATAATGCTCAGATGACTTGAGCATGTGGACAGGACCCAGTAAATTGGATGTTCATCAGAGGTGGTGGCACTATGAGGTAAGTGGTGATGAACCCAGGTGACCTCCAGCAATGCCACCAACATAGCCAGTCGTTTCTGTGAGGTGTCTTTCAATTTACTTCTTAGTGCTTGGTCACCTTCTCCATTAGCTTTTATCTTTACATTTCTCTAAGATTTCCAGACACTCTGTGATCTTTCCATTATCTTTCTTTTTTTTTTTAACTTTTTTTTTTTTAAGATTTTATTTATTTATTTGACAGAGATAGAGACAGACAGCGAGAGAGGGAACACAAGCAGGGGGAGTGGGAGAGGAAGAAGCAGGCTCATAGAGGAGGAGCCTGATGTGGGGCTCGATCCCGTAACACTGGGATCACGCCCTGAGCCGAAGGCAGACGCTTAAGGGCTGTGCCACCCAGGCGCCCCTCCATTATCTTTCTAATGACCTTATTTTCTACTTAAATTAGCTGGGGTCCACTAATCTTATCTGTAGCAAAATATTTTGACTGATAATAGTATTCATTTATGCATCAATCCATCCTTTTAAAGAAGTTTTAGCCATGTGCCAAGCACTGTGCCAGGTACTTGATATCGATTCTTTGTAATTGTATATAACACTAATTAATTGATTTTGTTCCTTTTGCTTGGGCAAGATCTCAGTTTGTGACTGTGTCTCTACCAGTTTGGAGAACTGTTTCTGAGAATGATAGAGGAAATTTCGTTGTAGATTTCTGGATGCATGACATTTCTGACACTACCTGATTTTATTATTGCTAATTTTACAATAATAACTGTGTTTTTAAGCCAACTTTTCATTCATTATCTGAGCTTCTGACTTTCATCTGTGACAAATTTGAAGAAAGAGTAATGTGTTCTTGTAAAGGAGTTTGCTCCTGTCATGGTCAGTATTTCTGAGGAAAATGTGCTTGGATTGAAAGCTAATGGTTACTGAAAGTCAATTAGAGGGCAAGGTATATAATCAAGGGTTCTTGGCAAAAATAAAAACAAAACAAAACAAAACACAGCACCAAATGGCTTCATTGCTACATGTCAGCTACTTTATGACTCCTTAAAACCATCCTTTCAAACTTCCAAACAGCCACTTCCTCTGGAAGGTTTATACCTCTGAAATAGATTGGATCAAAAGAAAGCACCAATATCAGGAGCTAAAGAATTATCTTCTCAGGCCTTAAAATATTATTTCAGGACAGAACTTCTTGATTTGCTGACCATGTTTCATTATCTCTGATTCCTCTACTGCTTAGAATTTAGCTAAATCATTACAAACATAGCCGAAATTACTCAAATTTAAAAAACGGTGTTAAACACACACTTACATTCCCCTCCCTACAAAATATTTCCTTGCCTCTCTTTCAGACCAAGGAAACTCTTTTTCATCTATGTAGCATAACCCTAAAAATGGCAAGTTTTTCCAATAGTTTTCATTTATATCTTATCTTATTAAATTGGTTTCTAATAGCTTCTAAAATCTTTCTTAAACTAGTCTTGAAAATGTAATCTTTTCAAAATGTTCTTATAAAATAGTTTGCATGTACATATTTTTGAATTTGGGTTATTTCACTGGTAGAGATAAAGACTGTGAAAGTCCACAGCACGTCTACCTAAGCCACTCCTTGTTAGCAGCAATGTCACCCCAACACTCAACTAGTATTTACACTGTCCCATGACTACCCCCTAGTGCTGCTACAAAATTCACCCACTGTTCATTCTCTTTGGGGGCTCTTTTCTTATTTAAAGTGCCCACTCATTGGGGTAAAGTTTGGCCACAGCAGGATCTCACTCGTAAACTGTGTTTGAAGTACTCTTTTCACAAAACTGAATCCGTTACCTATTTTTATTTTTTATTTTTTAAAATCTTTTCTTTCTTTCTTTCTTTCTTTCTTTCTTTCTTTCTTTCTTTCTTTCTTTCTTCTCTTTCTTTCTTTTTAGAGAGATGAAGAAGGGAAAGGGGCAGAGGGAGAGGGAGAGAGAGAATCTCAAGCAGAATCGCGCTGAGCACGGAGCCCAACGCGGAATTGATCACATTGACCCTGAGATCATGACTTGAACCTAAATCAAGAGTCTGATGCCTAGCTGACTGAGCCATCCAGGTACCCCAGTTGCCTACTTTTAAAATGTAGGAAATTCACATTGAAATTGTAATTTCTAGCTCTTGGAAAATGTCAGAAGATCTAGAAATGTGATGATGCCCTGATGGAATCGATTGGCTTGAGCTCAGTAGCATTTGACCCCTTAAGAAGGGGTCATTCAACCCAACACAACCCTATACTTGTGATACTTTCTTGGTCCCTGTTGGAAGTGGCATATTCAATCCCTAAAGCACAGATTATTAATAAATGCTTCTAGAATCAGACTCCAGATTCTAGACCTGAAACTTCTGAAGCTTTAGTGTTGCAACTCTATGTTTGTTTGTTTGTTGCTTGTTTAAGAGGAATATGATTGGAAATGACCTTTGGGGTAATATGGGAATTTGTACCTTCCTCTTAAATAGACCTATTTTTACACTGTGAATTTTTAATAAAGATAGCTGCCCTTTATCTTTCACAGGTGAATTAATGAGGTAATATATTAGAAAAAGTTTTTGTAAATGTCAGAAAAAAAAACTGCACCAAGTTTTGCTGGTATAAGAATAAAAATGTAACATGGCTTAAGTTGCTTCTGTTCTATCACTTTTAAGAAATTTGTAAACTGGGACCCAGGTCCTGGAGCCAGTTTCTGTGTCCAGCTGTCAGGAATGTTACAACTGAGTCAGGGTGTTCAATGGGGACATCCTCCCATCGCCAGGGCCTCTTTTCCATTGCCTCGGCCACCTATTGGTTGGACCTTGCCTGCCTTATAATAATTACGCTCTCAAGCATAGTGAAAATCGAAACCAAGTTCCTTCTTGTATTTCCGGGGGTTTAGACATTTCTGTCTTTGCAATCATATTGTATTTCATTATCTTGTATGAGCATTGCTTTTGTGGCCAGCATTGTTCCAGAAAGTGCAGAGCACCCTGTCTGAAAGTGAGTCCTGGAGTGTTTCCAGTTCTTCTAAAAAGGCAGTTGATGGTTTAGTAGTAGCTGGCATTTCAAACTGGAATACAAGATGAAGAAAACAGTATCTCACAAACAGGGTCATAATAATAGCAAACACTTCTATAGTACTTTCTATGTGTCAGGCATCATTCTAAATTATTTCTAAGTCATATATATTAATTTAATTCACACTACAACCCTATAAGTTTAACTTTCGCAACTCTAGAAATTCACTTACTTTTTTTGAATCTTAGTATACTAATCTGAATAATGATGAGAAAGTGGAATATTATTGTTCGGGACATTGAAATAGCATCATTCAAGAGGAAAACAATCCACTGAGAGTTTGTGTATGTTTCTGTATAAAGCATTTGAAATTGACTTAATGAACTACAACAGTAATTTAGTAATGTGAAATCAGACAAGGCTTAACATATAAGGGTTTGGCTTTCATTCTCTCATTGTTCCAATCCACAAAGCATACTGTAAAGAAACCTGGTCTAGGTACTTACTTAGATGGCAACTGATGGGTACGTATCTATTGCCAATATAGGCATTTGATAGAGAAAATGACCTTGGGGAAACTAATTGTTTTAAACTTTGTGGTTTTTTTAATGTTCTTACACCCTCTTTGGTAAACCAGCCAGCACATAACAGAATAGCTAAAACAACAGATATTAAGGGCGCTCCAGTACCAGTTTGTTTCATTGCCTCATGAAGTGTTAACAGAGACTACAGACTGTCGGATTCCACAGGTTTCTGTCGGTTAAATACAGGGTGAGCTGAGGTTACGGTGTGGGTACTGTATTAAAATGTTTGCCCACATGATTGAGTTGATTTTTCACTGCATGTAGGCATCAACTGCTGATTCTCTCCTTAGCAGCAGATGCTCCACTTTGTTCTCCTCAGGGCCCTCAGATAATTACACACAGCTCTTGAATAGTCCCATTTTCTCTGGGTGTTATTGCCCAATTTACTTTTTAACAGACTCATATCATTGTTGCCAAAAAGATGTGCTATACTCCAGTAGTGAAATCTCCCTGACAAAAACAGACATGCAAGGGAGAAATAAGGCACAAAAATTTTCTTGTTAATTGCTCTTAAATGGTTATAGGTCCACTCCATTGCTCCCTGACACTCCTATTAAATAGTGTAATAATATTACCAAGGATTCCCATAAAGACTAAAAAATTCCCTAGCACTGAATCATAGTTCCCTTTATACAACTAATAATCTCAAAGATTCCTCTAGTTTTCTTTGCAGGCTCGGTTATAGAAAATCCACTATTTTCTAGAGATAATGCCACACAAAGGAATCATGCACAGTACATGGAGGGGTGTATTAAAATTACATGGCAGAACAAAAGGTGGCTTGGGTAAGTAAATGTGACATTTAAAGTCCTTGTTATTACGGCTTTTAAAAACTCAATTCTTTATGAACATTCATTTTCAGTTCTCAGAGGAATAATGACCCAGTTATTATTATGCTAGTTGAGGAAACTCTAGGGGTATGACATGAAAATTATTTGCTTTAGAAACTGGGTGTATTTGTCATATTTTTTTAGTGCTAGTAGAAGAAATATTTCATAAAATTAAAAAAAAAACCCACATAGGAGCATGAAATGCCCTTGGATTGTGTTTCAGGAAAAAAAAATGATCAAGAGTAGGAATGGTTATGTAGTATGTAGGCAGACCAAGGGGAGAATTTGTAGTAGGTGAGAAGATTCAGAATCGTGACACCTTTGCTGGGTACACTCAGTCAGTTGTCATATTTAGGTATTATGCCTTGACTGTCCATATTACCAAGAATCATAGGGGAATTTATTAACTCAGTTAATCCTGCCATTTGCAAGAACAGGGATGGACCTTGAGGGCATTATGCTAAATGAAATGTCTGAGAAAGACAAATAATACTGTATTATCTCACATGAGGAATCTAAAAGACAAAAACAACCCAAACTCATAGAAAAAGAGATCAGGTTTGTGGTTACCAGAGGTAGGGGTTGGGAAAGGGGAATTGGGAAAAGGTGGTCATAAGTTACAAACTTCCAGATGTAAAATAAATAAGTATTGGGGATGAAATGCCCATGATGATTATAGTTAACACTGCTGCAGGATATATAGGGATAGGTTTTAAGAGAGTAAATCCTACGAGTTCTCATCACAAGGAAAAAAAAATTTTTCTTTGTTTGCTTTTTTTCCTTAATGTGCATATATGAGATGATAAATGCTAACTAAACTTACTGTGGTAATCATTTCACAATATATGTAAGTCAAACCATTATACTGATTAAAAAAAAGGTTTCCTCCCTTATTTTGTGCTCTTTTTTTTTTTAAACTGGGACTGTAGTCTCCATAAAGTGAATGGACTTTACATACTTACTGTATTTAATTTTGGCGGACATTGGTGTCATCAATTTACAGCCATGGGAATAAGACATAAAGGAGTTAATAACTTACCAAAGTGACAAAACTAATGCAGTAAACAACAGAATCAGGATTGGAAGATAGACCCCACTCAAAATATGTAGTTTGAAACTTTGTGTTTTATATTGTATATTCTATAACTATTTCAAGAGTTACATTCTATATTTATCTTCAGAATAATTATCTACTCATTTGCTACATTTCAAGTGAGAAAATAGAAGCCCAGGCCACTTATTCTAGGTATTCTTTAAGAAAAAATAAGATGTGAATATTCCATTTTGTGCTGACAAAATTCGTATCATTGGTAATCTACAGAAACATTACTGATTTTAGAGATAGAATTCTTACAGTTTTAAGGTGTTTAAACACTAACAGACACCATTCTCGTGTTTTTGTAGGTTTCCATGTGCCTGTTAGGACAAACAATGAATGCAAGAGCCAGATGCAGGCTATGCTCAAACCTCCTTTTACTCAGAAAACTTCGAAATGCTTTATTGCTAACCTCACTGGATGACTGTAAGTGATTGTACAGAATTGTGCTTTGAAGTTTTGAGACATATTTTTAGGCATCTCTGGTTTCTGTCTGCAACGTCCTTTATGATGACAATATTGCCTTTTACCTTAGTCTGGTGATCCTGGAAAACAGTGAAGGTTAAAAAACCCCCACCCCGTGCCCTTTTGTGTTCTGAAAAAAGGCCAACTGTAATAAGTTGCCCTTCCCCACATGACTTAGATAAGTTTCATGGATGTTTCCCTTGTTTTCCTATGACAAAACCAGACACAAACCCTCCAAACTCCTATTCTTGGTTTCATAAATCCACAGCTGAATGACTTGTCCCTGCTGGTCAATCAGAAGGAAATGCTCATTAAAGCAAAACAAAACAGAACAAAACAATTTGGGGCAAAGCTTCTCTTCTTCCCCAGGTCCCTAGCTTTGGCAGGCATGCAACTCCTTAACAGCTCTTCCTGACAATAGGCTGGCCTCAGACTAAAACATTCTCTGATCTCCTATCCGATCCTGCTTCTCTTTCATCCCACTTCCGCCACATGGCTCCTTTTAGCCTTGTTCACCCCTCCCTAGAACGGAGAAACTCTCTTTGCCTGTAATCCTTGAGACACTCTAAGATCTTGGGATCAGAGTGTTCTCATTATTGCAGTTCTTCTCCTCCCCTCTTGCAAGAGTCCTTTCTACCCTTGCAGTAATCCTTTCAAATCAAGTTTCTGCTTACTAAATCCACACTTGTTTTTTGTTTGACAATGATGAGGAGAAAAGGGAAACACGGCACCTCATTCCCTTAGTATGTAGCCTTTATGATAAAGTGTATGAAGAGGGGTGTTATGTTAGTACCGAAAAATAAAACGAATAAAATGAGATGTTTTCATTCAGATCAAAATTAGTAGGTGTCATTTAAGCCTGGCTTTAATGGTGGGTACTGGGGCAAGGCAGGACACTTCTCTTTTTTCTGTGAACAAAACTAACAATCTTTATGAATCTAAAGAGAAAATGCAGCTCATAATAAAACATGATTTCAGTAAGGGTTTTCTTTAGCTGCTCAAAGACGAAATTGTGGCTCCTGGACCACAATAGCATTATAACTACCTGTGTCATTTGTGATGAGCAGTTGACAGGTGGCACTTATTTTTCTGAATAACAACTCAGAAGGAATATGAATACCTTTCTTAATAAAATGGATTCATTTGGATAGGACCCTTTTCAAGGAATTTTACATCCAAATGTAGAAATAAAAGATATGGAACAATTATTTTGTGGTGATAGGAAACATGGATGTTGGTAGGAAATTGTTACAAAATTAGCTAAAATAATACCACCAAATAACTCCAAAAATAATCTTTGCCTGGATTGAGATTCAGTCAAAGAAGCTAAGTAGTTTGGAGACAAGTGACCCACCATCAGTTTACTTTGTGCTAGTTATCAGAAAGAAAATTCAGGTAATGCAAGAAGGCTATAAACTTTTCATCATAAAAACTTGTGGTCACTCATGGTCACTCAGACATTAAAAACTTCCCAGCAATCATGGCTTCAAGGGAATGTTGAAGAAAAAGAGGCCTCCATCCTAGGGTAGACCATCTCTGACACACGATACTGCAGAGTGCATAAGCAGCAGGCACTTTCTAGAACTGTCAGAGTGATTTCACAAGCTCCGCAGGCAACTCGTGTATTTTCCTGCTTTTTGCAGTAGCAGAGCCTTGCTTCATTTGTAGGGAAGCATGAACATTTTCTTTTTATTCCATATGAAAAACAAAATATTTCAGGGGCACCTGTGTGGCTCAGTCAGTGAAGCATCCAACTCTTTGTTTTCCACTCGGGTCATGATCTCAGGTCATGAGATTGAGCCCTGCATCGGGCTCTGTGCTCGGCAGGGAATCTGCTTGAAGATTCTCGCCCTCTGCCCCTCCCTCCACTCTCTCGCTCTCAAATAAATAAATAAATAAATAAATAAATCTTTAAAAAATATTTCATTGAAGGGAAATGCATAGTTAATTCTGTCTTGAGACACTCTCAGGTGATTTTTATATCATTGATTTCTCAGTATTCTCTGTTTTCTCTCTGGCACTCCTTCAGTTTGGATGTTGGAACTTACACGATTTCCTTAAGTCTCTTACATCTTTCTTTATACATTCCAACCCCTTTTCTTTTTGAGAGCAATCCTCAATGTTGACTCCACCTGCTTATTAACTTTTCAGCAGTACCCATTTTGCAATTTAGTCTATGTATTGAGGTTTTTGGTTTTTTTCTAATTTTATGGTGTTACTCCATTTGTATGTGTATGTATGTTTAAAGCCTCACTTTAAAATCCAATCTTATAGTTCTGTTTCTTTGTGTTAAAACGGTTCTCTTCGTTGAGCCTGCTGTGTCTCTGTTCTGGTGTCTGCTTTCCTGTCTTGCTTCATCAGCCTTGATATTGTTTTGTTGGGGCTCCCTGCTGAGAATGGAGCCTACATTCACCCAGTTTACTGTCTACATTAACATGCCTTCACTCCTCCACTGACTTCGCGGACTTCATTTTAGTATTGCAGAAAACTCCTGCCCAGAAAGTGAAAATTGCAAATAATTTCCTTTTTCATTCTCGGATCTTCCTGAATGTGAAGACCTTTTGTAGTGCTGCCCTGAAAATTCTCTCTTCCCTGTGTGCACAGTCCTAACCAATGTGGTTACGGTTCTACCCAATCTGAACCAAGCCTCCACATTGAATGATCCGCCTTATACAGACTTTAAAATCTCATTAAGTGCTCTTCTGCTTCTGTCAAGGTGGTAGTCTTTACCACGGCAAGAAATGAATCCGGATTTGTCTCATCAACTTGTTTTGGTGATATTTGAGAAAATCGGCATTGAACGGTGCTTATTTTTGAGCAAATCTTTTAGGAGTTAGGAAATACTGACTACTTCATGTTGTTTGTAGTGGGAGGAGAGGCAAGTTAGCCCTGCTGCTGGGTGGGATGTCCAAGTAGGGAGAAATCTCCATTCCTTCTGCGTGATACCAGCTCTCAGGATTTGCCTTCCTCTCTCCTCTCCAGTCCCCCAATCTCACTGCTTGCCCTCTGAAGTCAGGCATCATTGTCAAGGCTCGCTCTAATTAGACTGCCACCCGTAAACCAGAAATTTAGAAGCTATAATCAATTTATACCTAATTGTGAATCAATTATAATTGAGTTTAGACTATTAAAAAAAAAAGTGCTGGGGGCGCCTGGGTGGCACAGCGGTTAAGCGTCTGCCTTCGGCTCAGGGCGTGATACTGGCATTCTGGGATCAAGCCCCACATCAGGCTCCTCCGCTATGAGCCTGCTTCTTCCTCTCCCACTCCCCCTGCCTGTGTTCCCTCTCTCGCTGGCTGTCTCTATCTCTGTCGAATAAATAAATAAAATCTTTTTTAAAAAAAAGTGCAAATAATTGGGTGTCAGATCTTTTTTTTTTTTTTTTTTTTTTTGACTTACAGACAGGAGACTGTGATGGAAGCAGAAAAGCCCCAGACAATAGTTGCTAACAGAAAAGAAAATGATTGTACAAAATGATTCTGTCAGAAGATAAGCCTCAAGGAAGTCATAACCTTGATTAAGGTGGCCCCAATTTATTTTAACTTCTTTGGGGAAAAAGGTACTGAGGCCTTTCCATTAAAAAAAAAAAAAGACTTATATAGACAACTGTTTTCATTATGAAGATTCATTTTATGTTTGAATAAAATAATTTGGTTTTAAAGGAATCTGTTCTTTGAGGAAATGTTATATTTTATACACTGATTATTTTTCTGAATTATTTTCTACAAATACTATATACTCTATTTTACAAAATATCTTTGAGGTTTCACTTTGCAATATGCATTGTAAAAAAGCAAAGTAAAACCAAAACCAATTTTTTCTTTCCATCTTCTATGTTTAAAATCTCAAGTTTGCTACAATTTATTTTATTTATTGATTCACTGCTAAATGCCAGGTCCTGGAGATTTAAGATGGCTTACAAAAGTACTATAACAGAGCAGGAAGATTTATGTTTAATTTCCAATTCATCATTCTTTCTTAAAATAAAACCATTAGTAAATGCTTAGATTAATACAGTTAAGATTCCACATATTCACTTCCATATAACTCGGTTCAATCTTAAAGAGTGAAAATTTAATGTAGTGTCTCCAAAGCTGGAGGACTTGTCTGTTTAGATGTAATTCTAAGAAGGTCAGGATAACCTGAAACCATCAGTCTTCATCACTGGTAATTCTTACACTTGAAAGCAGTTTTTGATCTTGAACTTGTACCCTTCGTACAGCATTTTAATCCATATAATAGCATCATTTAAATACAGTTATGATGCTTTAGTGGAAATGAGAATTTTAAACAAATTGTCATTCACCCACTGTCTTACAACTTTCTTCCCTAAATAACTGTCATCACATTCCAACATTTTTCTCAAATTTATTTTTTTCACACTGTTAAACATTTTGATATTTGAAGCAATGATTAAATGAATGAAAGACAGCAACACATTAAGGTTGCAAATCCGTGATGGAGATAAGCAGCTCATATCTACATAGTCCTCTTCAGTTTCTTAGCTTCCCGGTAGTATGTCTTCTTTCTTATTGAGCATATCCCACTGATGTAGGGAGAATCAATGGTACTCTTCCCACTTTCCAAATGAGTAAACTAAGGCTAAAAAGACTATTTGATTATGATCAAATTGCTAGTCAATAGAATTGGAAGAGACTTTTACATGTTAACAGATATCTTAAAATTATTCAATTGTCACCATAATTCCTATATTCTTATAGAAATAAAAATTATTTCTCTATTCTTGCTGTTTTCAGAGTAGAGATTACTTTTCCTACTCAGAACTCATCGCAGTCTTTCAGTTTGAGAGCACACATCTTTCTATATTTCTGGGGAAAAAATTAATTCCCTTCTTATTTAAGCATAGCCTCTCTTCCTTATATCTTTCTCCCAATTTCTAGTGTTTCCTTAAAAACACATATCCAGGTTCCATCTTGTCTGCTTAGCTCAGTCTTCATCTTTTAACTCGCTGTGATATATTCTTGATATTTTCCTCAGATCTACTGACCGAATAATCAATTAAGCAACAAGTAACTAATTAACTCTTTAATACATCACTTTTTAATTTAAACACCACTATTATTTATTTCTGAAATTTATGTCTTTTAAAAAATGTCCTGGGTCTATTATGAACTCTATTTCTTTTTTTCTCTCTCTCTGAATAATTTGACTGTATTGTAAAATAAATTTCAGGTTGTCCTAAATCTCTAGATTGTGGCTGTGGATTTTCCCTTTTATTCTCTTAATTCACTTTCAGAGGAAAGGACTCATTTCCATGCTTTTCGATATTCTGTGTGAGCCTTTTTTTAAAGGCATTGTCTTCAGAAGGAGTTTCATGTGTTCCCTGGGTTGTAGAAGCATCTATGGGGGACTGGAGTGCATTCAGCTCTCCCCGGGCCTATGCCGATTGTCCAGTGTCAAATGAGCACCAACTGCACACCCCTTTTGTAGTTTCCTCTTCACTGTAGAGGAGAAGCAGGGAACTACTTTTTCTAGAACCCCTGAGTTACAGTTCACCAATAAGAGAGCTCATGTAATATTTAGAAGGTATTTTCTTCCAGAGTTATGGGCAGACGGAAGAGTCATAGGAGCTTCTCAGCAAGAATGTGAGAAGCACCTGCTTTGGTGCTGTTGATGGGCCAGTTGAGAAGAGCTCCCCACCATTCACGCCAGCCCTTGAGAACCAACTGATTGAGGGCTTCAGATGGAGATTCTGATGTTTGCTTTCCTTCCCTCCCACCTGCTGGTTTTGTATTTGGTGACAATTCCTCTGGCAGCTGCTCCCCTATCTCTCCCTACAATCAGGTAATTCCAATGCACTTATTAAACCAATTATTTCATTAAAGTGACTTTGTTTTCCCGATGGAACCAAAACTGATAGAAGTTCCCACGGAAACCCGTGATGTTGAAACAGTTTTTATGTTAGGTTTTTAAATAGATTTGTCACCAGAAACTTTGGAGTTCAGGCTTAAGTTTCTGTTTAGCCATCAATGACACTCTTTCAATTAATAATCTGTCACTTCAGTCAGTTTTCTGGTAATAGTGGGCAGTGTCTTTCCCCATTCACAGATAAGATGATTTCTTTTGATTTTGTCATGATGTGGCATTGTATCCACCATCACTTTCTAGGTGATGCTATTAGTTATGGCAGCACAACAGGCATACCCTAGGACATCCCAGGCCAACTGCGTCACCTTACGCACATGCCACACAGCTTCTGCCCCCTTTCCTCATTTGCTACTAGGTAATCTGAACATTCCCTTTGTCAATTTCAAGCTTCTCTCTCTCTCTCTCCATATCTAAATCTATTATATATTATACATATTGTTCATGTATTATATTCAGCATTTGTATGTCTCAGTAGCAGAAATGGAACATTCTGTCTATCATCTTAGCCAGATCTCTGTTCCATGCTTCCTTTTGTAATTATACTTTTTTTTCCAGGGTAATATTAGTAATTAACAATGACACATCCTTATACAGTTTCTAATATAATAAAGATTTAAAATAGTCTGTCACATCATTTATACTGATAACACGTATTAGTAGAAAATCCCGACTTATGATAACCATATAGGAAGCTCTAAACTGAAGGCCTAGAAACCTAGGTCCCAATTCTTGCTCTGCTTCTAATGAGTTGTATTGGCTGAGGCGAGGTCCTACAATTCTCAGTAGTTCCCTCATTTGTAAAGTGGATGTATAGTAATTGCTAGTATTGACTATCTTTTCCACTTTAAAGATACGGGTTTATAATTCAAGTAAGTATATTATATTTTGTATGTACTGAAGAAAATGTATTTCAGAGGTAGTCTTGAGACCAGAAGAAATATTTGCCCTTTGATTATTAAAATATGACCTCTGAAGCTCTCTTGTTTTTCACAGCATCAAATTCTTTCTAGAATATGGAATATTTGCCTTTGACAGATCTGTTGGTTGTGAGTTAGACTACAAAGCCTAATCAGGGTTCAAAGACTGGCAAGAATGACAACTCAGACTCAGCTAAAGTTGCTGTCACTTAGGTTTACCACTGTCCTGGCAAATAAAAAAATAAAGGATATACAAGATGAGAACGTATGTGTGGGAAACAGCTCCTGGTGCTTTCCAAGTGCTTTCCTGAGACTGGGGTGAAGTTCATTGTCGAATGATATATCCCACCTAGAATGAAAAATTAAGTAGGTCAGAAAAACAATGGGCTTGCTGCCTTTTATAACTTTCAGCTAATCAGGGACTCCATCTCTACTAAAAAGCAATGCCTCTCTGCCAGAGTTTCATTCTTCAGTGAAATGATTCCTTCTGCCCCATTTGGGCTTAAGGTGGCCCTGATTATGGCCTACCACAGTATTTTTGATAGATGTCAGTCTGTAAAACTATTACACTTCTTTTCACAAACAATTTAAAGAAACATATACTTTAAATTTTAGAAGCAATGACAATGGTTACCTTTGAGGCTTGCTGGTTAAGAACTACACATTAATTGTATTTCACTTTGGATTTTCTTTTGATTTATTAAACTAAAAAGGACACATTAAGAACGTGATGGTCTCGGATGATCTAAGGTACTTAAAAGTGATGATCATTATAACAGTTATAGGCTCTAATATTAGTAAATGAAAATTATAACATTTATAACCATGTGAATGTTAGGTGCCAGAAACCAATAGTTATTACAATACTAAGTAATTTAGCTATAACTTAATAGGTCATCATAACTATATTGACTATATTTGTTTGAATTTTTATTAACAAAATAATGAGGGATATGTAGAGAAGATAAACTGTATCTGTCTTATATATAAAATGTCTTTAAGTATTCAGAATTGATGAATTTATCCAAAGTCAGTTATTCACAAAGATGCTTGTCGTACTTTGGAGACACTTGAAAAATGCTATACTCACATAAAATTGGAGTGCACTAACTAGGAACATAGTTTGAAGAATAAACGTCTGAAATTAGTGGGTATTTCAAATTTGGCTCACTGGTTTTCCATAGAATCTGCCTTATGTAGTTTTGTTAATGTTTATGGAAAATTAAAGCTGGCCATAAATTCTTTGACACTTTTCTACCCAGAGGTGGAGTTGGTGTTCCTTCTCCTTGAATGGGGGAGGTCGGTATGACTGCTTTGACAGATAGCACATATATCAGAATAACGCTATGACAGCTTCTAGGCTCAGGCCTTAGAAAAGTGACAATTCCCACTTCATGTCTTTTGGAAATATCTCTCTTAAACCCAGCCATAGCCTAAGAAGAGCCCCAAGTAGCTTCAAGGAGATACCCATCGGGAAAGGAGCTGAGATCCTTGGCTGGCAGCTCTGACTCAGCCAGCAGCCATATGAACAAATCGTCCTGGAAGTGGACTCCTCTCCAGTTACTCGCTAGCCACCCCAAATACTGCTTTGTAAAGTAAAAAGGAGCCGTTCCGCCCTAGCCCTGGTCGAACGGTAGATCTGTGCTCAGAGTAAATAGCTGTTGTTGTAAAGCCATAACTCAAGGCAGTTATCTACGCAGTGACAGATACCAGAACAGTAACGTTTACAACTTCTGATATTACTTTACTTATGTATGCTCAGTGCAATTCAGTGATGTACAGCATTCCTTTATTAACTTAGAATATATTTTCAGTCTCTATTTGTGGCTAAGGTGTAGCTAAAAATAGCTGAATTTTTTAACAAGATTTTCTCTATATAATTTATGTACTTCTAATGTTTGTTATTTGATATGAGGATGCTGGACATTTGCAAGAATATGTGCAATTTTTCACTTTGAAATGTGGGCAATCCGGTTAGAGTTAAAATTTCTGTAGGAGGGAATTGGCAAGATATATCTTAGGATACTAAACATCCATTTTAGGCAAATAGAATGACACGTGAGACCCGAAAGAATAAACCACAAAGTTCATACCTTTTTTGTTAATTTTACCTAATCTTTACTATTATGAAAAGGTTGGAGCTGAACTTGGGAGAAATATGAACTTTTCTGAAATCCTATTTATTTCATCCAAGTTGCATTATTATAAGCTGATGAAATATCTCAAGGTACATAAAATTTCCTAAAGGTCTGGAGGCCAGAGTATTTGCCATTACTATAAATTACTCTAGGTCTACTGACACAGCTTCAGCTAAGAGGAGAAACAGATAGACATGGAGACAGAGATAAAATAGATTCTGCCAGTGATAGCACTAAATACCCAGCTGGAGAAAAGCTTTTATTGAAATAGTGATATCGAATGATAGAGTTTTGTGGGCATCAGTTTATAAAATTCACATACATATTCAGGCATATCTTTCCGTCTCTGCCTATTATATACACACACATGACTGTGCTGAATCCTTCCAGATTTTCAGGTTGGCTTTTAGCCTGAAGAATTGTAAAGCTGGTTTTCTACTGCGACACATAAAGATCTGAAACCAAAGAATACCGAAATCCCTGATAAGAATAGCTAAAGCCTTGAGTTGTAACTCAAAGACTTGATTTTGTTTTAAACCTACCTCTTTTAGAACTTGATATTAAAGCTGACAATTGCCATGGCCTTAATTGAATACTAATTGATATACATTTGAGGTACCACAGATTCCCTATCCTGCTTTCAGATTTTTATACTCCTTCAAAGAAAATGGAACACAAGATTTTCTCTCAGCATATATTTTCTTCAATAGAATTTTGGAGGACATTTAGGGCTTCTGAATCTTTCTTTGGCAGGACATTTTTTTTTTAAGAATATACATTTTAAGAAGCTTGCAAATAATGTGAGTTTCCCCATTTTCAACATTCTTTACATTTTAAATGTGTTTGTATTTTTTTCCTTTTTGTTTTCAGCCCTTTCTATCTTTCATCATTAAATTGTGGACCTAGCAGCACTCTGGTGCTGTTTTCTGTTTTTCATTTGCTTCTTAAGCTTGTTTTCAAAAAACTGAAAACAATAGAAAATAAATGAAAGCACCGTTTTCAGTTTACAGCTGGGATTTTGCTCAGCATGTAATGCTAACTGCATCTGTGCAGAAAGTCCACCATATGGGTGGGAGGGGAATCATTTAATTTAGTTCTTATGCATGAAGTAAGTGAAAGTTGACTATATTTTAGATCTTGCCAAAGTCAAGCAACAACAGAGCTAGGAACAGAATCCAAAAAGTTTCATAATCAATCTTATGCTCTTCTTGGTAAACTACTCCATCTTTTAAGGCTGTTCACTTGTACACTACAAGTGATAGATCCTTAGATGGAAACTATGTTTTTTAAATGTATTTTTTTTGCATATTAAACTATGTAAAGAGTAGATTTTATTTACAATTTTTCACTTCTGAGTATATACCTTTGAATTTCTTTATCAAAACATGTCTTAAATGTGCAATTTAGAGGAAATTAAACTGTATATAATACTCAAAAATGGCAACCATTTCTGGAAAAAAATCAGTATGTATTGTATGAATAAAGATATAATTGTAATCCAACCCAAGTTATGTAACTTAGCGGATGTTAAGGCTGTAGAGATTGAAGGAAATCTATAAGAATTGATACTGAGTATGGGACTTGGAGGAACATTTGTCACTCAGAGATTTAAGGCAGAGAGAACTGAATGTAAGAAAGAACATCTCAAGAGCAGAGACCATGCACCTAAAGAGGAAATTTACTGTCTCTATTTTTTTTGAAATTTATTATCCTTATATTCAACAAAGGCATTCAAAATATTCCATTTACTTTTTAAGAATCTTTCTACAAGTTATTTCAATAGATCTTTGACCATAAATCTTCAGTTTCCTCATCTGTGTTATGGAGATCAAGGCTACCAGGCGGCTTCACTGTGAATATTAAGATGAAGTTACAAGCATCTGTTCTATATCTTCCTGGAGAAGAAACTTTTGGGGAAAGTGGCTTCACTATTCTTTTTTTTTTTTTTTTTTAATCTTATTTACTGCTATGGAAAAAATATGTCCTCTCTGAAGTCTTATTTTATAATGGGAACATCATCTCAACTATGAATCCAGAGTCATTATGTCAAAATAGAACTATGGGATTCACATCTATTTTAAAAAAGTGGGGGGGGGAGGAGAGTATTTCTTATGTACAAATAGGTATTATTTTAATAAGTCCCCCATGTAGATGTTGCACATGGTATTATCTACTTGCTATGAAAGCTCTCTCCACTAGGTGGCACTAAAGTAGCCATTAGGATTAATCCACATTTTCACAGCCAGGTTCTTGTAATTACTAACTTAATTTAAATGAATAATTTAATAAACTAATGAAAAATGTTTGCAAATAGTCATTTATTCTATTGATATCAAAATAAGTGGTTAACTTGAAAAAGGTGAGTCATTTAATAAGTCATCATGTTAGAATTAGACAAGGCAACTGTAAAAACTATAAAATTTACTGAATATCCAGATGTTTTTAAAAAATCCTTGCTTTTTAGTTATTTCCTATTTGTCTTTAATTTCTTATTTAAACTTTTAATCAATATAATATGTGTTGGATTTAGTAAAGAAAGATTGTATAACCTTGGAACCATTTAAAAACCTAGGACAGTAAATGAATATAAGTACTAACTAGATAGATAACATATGCATCTATCTTATGATTCTCCTTGTTAACTGATTTGTTGATTAATAAACTAATTACCAACCCCAATTATGTAAGAACATAACAAGGTTTCTTCTATATATTCTATAATGTGTTCATGTATTGTAAGTATTAAAATGTACTCTGTGGGGCGCCTGCGTGGCTCAATTGGTTAAGCATCTGACTCTTGGTTTCAACTCAGGTCATGATCTCAGGGCCATGAGATTGAGGCCAACGTCTGGCTCCATGCTCAGCATAGAGTCTGCTTGAGATTCTCTCCCTCTGTCCCTCCCCCTTCTCTTGCTCTCTCTTTCTAAAATAAAATAAATAAAACCGCTAAAAAAATAAAATAAAATGTATTTTGTGATCTACAAAGTCACAAAAGCTTTTGAATAGTATAAGACAAAAAAAGTTCTTTGAAGATTTTACTAGTTTCAACTCAGGATGATGTAGAAATTTTCAGCTCAATATCCCTGTCAATTGGTCATCAAACCCTTATTTCATGGAGTATGTAGGTCACATTTGGGGGATATGTTCCAGATTTGTGGTTGAATTGTCCATATTGGGAGGTAAAGCCGTATTTCATTATACTCAAACTAGCAAATATTTGGGTACAAAGATGGGAGAAGAGGATAACATGAAAGTGTCTCACAGAAGTAGCTAATATGAATCTAGATATTTTCTTTTAAATAAAATTGTGTTACTATTGTACTTATTGCTTTTCTCTAAGCCAGCATGCAGAGTATATGTAATTTAGTGTTTGTCTGTTTCAAAGATTGAGAAGGGTAGCTAAATAATATCATTAGTAAGATTTCTAGTAACAGTACCATAGTATTCAAGGAAAGAGATGAAATGTACTAAAGTATTACATTATTAAGAACTTTAAACCCATTGACTCATTAGTTCTCACAAATTCCTATGAAGTCAATCTTACTATGACAACTTTAGAGATGTGTCATTATTGATAGAAGTTACAGAGAATGCACAGTGAGAGAATAAGAAATTTTGAAGACAATTACTTCTGAATTAAGGTCTAACTTTGTGGTACCAGGCTTGTTAACCATTTTGTTGGCCGGACTTAAAAACAAGCAGAAGTTGCAAAATAGTACAGTGAGAGAAGCACTTTTTATTTTATAAGTTTTAATTATAATGTCTATGTTTGAGCTGCATGGAAGAAGTCCAGGTCCTGGCTTCTATGATGTGATAAACATCAGAGTTTCAATAAGTTGCCTAAGATTCTGAGAGCCAAAACAATTTTATGTGGGAGATACTCTCCAGAATCCAAGATTCTATTGCAAAAGTGATCTTGGTAGCTACTAACATCTTCTAGTGGTCTGGAGGAAACTCATCATATGAGGTGGCTTTTTTACTTAATTTTTTGGGTGAGAAGAGAAATAATTGCCACAGAATACTGACTATATGATTGGTACCATATTAGGACTTTGCAATTATAAGTATCACTTATTCTTTAAAACCACTTTGTGGGACAAAGATATTAAACCCATTGTAAAGACAAAGTCCTTAAAGTTCAGAAATGTTTCATGGGATCAGAATTTGTGCACAAATATGCAATGACCCTATACTCTGTACCGGCTTAAATAGTTGAGCCATTCTTAACCATTCTTTTGTGGTTGAAGTGTGGAAAGGGAGTAATTCTCCATCTTCTCCCTCTCCATCTTTTTAAGGAACTTTTAAAGGACTTTTTAAAGAAACTCAGCTAAGAACAATTTACAAACCACAGGCTGATTATAAGATATACATAACTCACTCATAAACAACTTACCATTATCTCTCTCTCTCTCTCTTTTTTATAATATATGTTAAACACTTGAAAGGTGTTGGGGATATACAGGCCAAGTAGTCATTGCTTTGAAGGTCCCATAGTCTGGCAGGGAGAAACAGATATGAAAGCAATGAAATATGGATCTTATATACCATTTAAGAAATAGGCATGCATATACTGGATGGACAAAGATGAGAATTGTCAATTTATTCAGGAAGCTCAAAAGAGTCATCATACCGTAGGGGACCCTTCATGTATATCTTAAAAGAAGAAGCCTTGTGAGATTTTCAGTAGTTTTGCATTAAGAGAAATAATATTTTCTGTGACTTCTAAATAATCTCTATTTAGAGATATTAGTATAATTCTGTTTCAATGCCCTAAACTACATTAGAAGAAAAAAGTTCATTTATACACTAAAAGTCCTTCAACAAAATTTCAAAATTATTGCAGGTGAAGTTGAGAAAGCTTTATTTTCAGATGTACAACGGAAGTATTGATAAGTTGATTTATTAGTCATATCTTCTGTACAATTCATTTCAATCATAAATGAGTACCAATCTATTTTTCTAGTTGCTGGCACATTCTAGTGCAATGACCAAAGGCTATCTGAGCAGAGGAGGTAGAATACTAAATGCTTCAAGGGAAAAAAAAAAAAAAGTAGTCTGATTACTTAATTAACGGACCATTCTACCAAAGAAGAAACTGGAGCTCAATGAGATAAGAGACTTGTCTAAGGCCACACAACTGAAATGACAGATTTGAGCTTCACTTCTGGTCTTCTCTTTCCAGTCTTAATGCTTCTATCACTGAAGAGGACCAGACATTTTCTCAGAATTTCATAAATCAGTGCAGCTTGGATTGTGATTTTTCCAAGATTAACCTTTTTTGAAAACAATGTATAATACTAATAGTTAAATGTTTCTCTCTGTCCCACCCCTTTCCTTTTAGGAAACACATTCTGTGATCTACTAACCTTGATTTTACAAGTTGGATCTTCTGGAGGCAGATTTTGAGATGGAGTTTGGGGTGCAAAATATTTAATAAGAAGCAACACCTGTGAAGAGAAGGGTGCTGACTCAGGATTTGGCGGGACAAGGAATGAAATTGCATTTACAGGTTTGACAAATCCTGGGCCCGTCCCATGGGAAGCTCTGGGTTGAAGACTACTTGTCAGGGTGCCCACACTGAGCTGACATTGCCAGTCCTTTATACCCCCTGCTTGAAAAGTCCCCGAAAGCTGGCTGCTCAGGAAGGATGTGGCTTTGGAAAGTTAGTTTTCTGCAGCAGAGATAAGGTCCTTAAAGGAACTGACAGCTGGAGTCTATCTATTGAGTGACTTTCCAGAATTGGCAGCAAGTACTTTCTTAAAGGGGCATCTGGGCCCCACATCTCTGTGTCAACCACATCTTGAATCCTGGCAATGACCTTGAGTCTCCTCTATTTCTTGAAACTTTGTAGTTTAAAATGTCTGACTTTCTACTAAAATTATTTCTTCTATCATATTTTGCAATCATCCAGTTTCTCTAATGACTGTAACAAATTGAGAGGAGCTGGTTTTCCTGAAACCCTTCTTCGGCAGACTGCTCAGAATGTGTTCACAATGCATACACGTAACGAGGGCCCCTGGGCCGGAAGGTCAACATGACCTACAGACAGCAGGTCCCTGGAACAGCGTCTTCGCCTTGTGTAACTTCGCAATCCCAATGTGACCTCATTGTACCTCTCCCAACACATTTCTAAAAGTTCTTTTTGCTGGTTCACTATATGAATCCAGGTTCTTAGTCACACAGGTTCTTAGAGGAATTGTGCCTTTATGCTCCCCTGATGGCGCCCGGTAAGATCCTTTTTAACCTCAGTTGAACTCCTGTGCATAAGTGCTTGCTCAGCCACAATTTAACCAAGACGAAAAATTCAACGAATCCAGAGACCTTTGACCAGTCTTCCAAAACCTCTTAGTTTATTACACATTTTTTTGCCCTACAACTTTTCCCAGCGGAATTCAGTCTCACAGCCAAATACTACTTCATCAAATACGGATGCTGCCCCATTCTTCACCTCATTTCCCCAGCAGTGGGGATGAGGAAAGCCAGTGAAGAAGCAAGCACTTGGGTTCCTATTCTAAGCTATACAGCTTTTGCAAAGTACTTTGCTTTTTATTTTTGCTGTTGTTCATTTGAAAAGGGGGATAATAATGCCTGTAGTAGAATACTGACGTGAGTGTTAACTAGGATGCTATATTTAAAGTTCTTGACACATGAAAGCGCTCAAATGCTTTGATAACCTTTGCTTAGCGTTCAATTTCATTTTACTTTCCTCTCATTCAAGCAGTCCCACTGTCACATCTCCTTAACAACAGTCTTACTGTAATTTTAAATGTTACTATTAATCTTACTCAGTAAAACAGTGGTTGAAAAAAAAAGTAGAAAACAAATGAAAATATTCCATTTTTTTCTACTCTTTTTAAATTTGGCCCTCTCATGTACACCTTTTACCGTTTATCTTTAGAGAATACTCCCTAGAGAAGAGCCATCATAATTTTTCTTTTCTTTTCTTTTTTTACCACTCCAAAGTAGATTTTTCTCCATGTTTTTCAACCCTTATACGGAACACAGTATATTCACTTATGATTTTGACATTTATCATTGATTGGACTTTACTAGCATTACAATAGGGATGACTATTACAGGGAAAATGTCATGTTCTAGATACAAACTTCTGCCCACTTTTAAAAAATTTCAACTTCCAATCTTTAAACAACGTGGATATCCAGAAAGATAAGAAGACTGTTATAATTCCATTTTATTTGGAGGCAGAAAGGATTACTTTTCATCCTTAAAAAGACTGATCCCTTCTGCTTTTATCTACATTTTATTCGCATAGGTGAATAGTAGTTAGGCAAAAAATATCTACATGACAAAAGGCTTGCCAAAGTTTTCTTGAATTTGATCCCTATCCTATCCACCTAAGGAGTGAAGCAAATGAAATAGCCAGTTTACCACTATTTCTGTCTCTTTTCAAGCTATTTGATAGAGTTGAAGACAGTAACTTTGAATTAAATTATAGCACACACACACACACACACACACACACAACCTCACATAAGCAAATGCAGACACAAAATAGTGCTTGTAAAGTTATAATGTAGTTTGGAGTGTGGAACATCTAATATATTGTTTAACTTCTCCGTTTATTTCAAAGCTTTCATGAGGTAGGAAAAACAAATTAAATCTCGTTTATTACTCTTATTTATAGTTGATTAGATAAGTTTGTCGCTTGGTTTTGTTTACATCAAACTAATTTCTTAGTAGTTGCCTAAACTGCAGATTTGTCTTGAAAAATTTTACTTGGAGTTATGTCTGACTGTATTGGTTTCATTATGGTCAAAATTCAATTATTACTATATAATAGTAATTGAACATAATAAAAACTGAACATAAAAAAAATTCAGTTATGGTCAGAGAAATACATGTGTGTTTTGAGGTAAAACTTGTCTGAGGACTAAAACGGAAAAATTCCAAAACATTTATTTATTACTTTCATGCTTAGCTGTCATTCATCTAAATTTATAGTTGAAAGTGCCTTAAAAATATAATTTGGCAGAATTATTTGAATATAATGATTATTTACTTTTAGAAACAAACATACGGGGCGGGGCGCCTGGATGGCTCAGTCATCTGCCTTTGGCTCAGGTCGTAATCCCAGGGTGCTGGGATCAAGCCCCATTTCGGGCTTCCCGCTCAACAGGGGAGTCTGCTTCTCCCTTTCCCTCTCCCTGCTTGTGCTCTCTCTCATTCTCTCATTCTCTCTCTCAAATAAATAAATAAAATCTTAAAAAAAAAAAAAAGAAACGTGCAAGTTAGATGGTAGTAGTGTTACCTTTTTTCTTTTCGATTGACTGTGATTAAAAAAAAAAAAATAGTGAAGTCCCAGCCTTACAAAGAACTTACCACTCAAAAGGATCATTTTTGGGTGAAAGTTCTAAGAAGGAAACAATTACACAAGATGAACTTACAGATGTTTGCAACAAAAAAGCTTCAAAGGCATGATTTCAGCTCAGTCATAAATAAGCTTTCACTTAAGAGTAATGTATTAGAAAATCCACTTTATCCAATAAAAGCTTTATCCAATAAAATTTTTTTAATAAATAAAAAGATTTTTGTGGTAAAATATACAGCACATAAAGCTTGCCATTGTAACTACTTTAAGTATACAGTTCAGTGGCATTAAGTATATTCACATTTTTGTGTTACCATCGCTACCCATTTGCCTCCAGAACTTTCTTCATCTTCCCAAACTGAAACTCTGTACTGTACTTACTAAACACTAACTCCCCGTCCCCCACTTGTCCCAGCTCCTGGCAACCACCATTTTATTTCTGTCTCTATGAAATTGACAAATCTAAGTTCCTCATATGAGTGGACTCATACCGTATTTGTCCTTTTGTGACTCACTTATTCCACTTAGTGTAATGTCTTCAAGATTCACCCCTGTTTGTTTGTTTGTTTTAAAGATTTTATTTATTTATGTGACAGAGAGACAGCCAGCGAGAGAGGCAACACAGCAGGGGGAGCGGGAGAGGAAGAAGCAGGCTCATAGCGGAGGAGCCTGATGTGGGGCTCGATCCCACAACGCCAGGATCACGCCCTGAGCCGAAGGCAGATGCTTTAACGACTGCGCTACCCAGGCGCCCAGAGATTCACCCATGTTTTAGCATGTTAAAGTTTCCTTCCTTTTAAAGGCTGAATAATAGTCTAAGTTATACACATACACGACATTTTGTTTAATCATTGCTACACTGATGGAAAATTAGGTTGCTTCCACTTTTGGCTAATGTGAATAATGCTGCTATGAACATGAGAATTTCACAAATAACATGGAAATTAAACAAGGTTGAAGAAACTGTCTTGGCAGGTTCCTGAACTGAGACTTGTGGAGGGTAAGCCCCTCGAGGCAGAGAACGGGCATCGCTACCTTTGTCTGTGTCCTTTCCTAAAGCCTGGTCACTCCAGGTTTTTGGATTTTGAAACACTGAGGAGTATATGTCCTCATGACAGTAATATCTATCTAAGGCCGGGGGGCATGCTCTTCTCTTTTTCTTTTCTTTTATTACTCTCTTATTTTAGGAGAGCTTGGTCAAGATTGTAGATTCTTACCTGTTTCTCAGTTGTCTCTCTGTGAAGAGCCGACACATTTTGCTGGATATTCGCATTCATTCTTTCCTTCTATTTTAGCTTTGTTTTCTGGGTAAGATTTTTTTCATGACATAAGCAAGCAGCCATTGTCCTGTGATGGTGTATTGGGAAAAGTGTGCACACTCGGCTACTTCCTAGTTATGTGAACTTTTTTTGACCACACTTCATCAGGTAAAATAGGGAAGAAAGTTGTAATGTGTATAAGTCAATGTGTATATACACATACAGCATCGTATCTGACACACGAAACTGATATTCTGTTCTTAAGTTTTAGCCAGATGATGTTCTCTCCATCTGGAACACTGCTCACTGCTCACTTAACATTTAATCTTCGAACTTCTGCTTGGCTAATTTGAACTCTTTCCGTTTTTTGTTTTTTGTTTGTTTGTTTGTTTCTTTTGTTCATGTGTTGGTCCAAACCCCCTACCTTTTGGAACACAAGTGCAAAAACCTAGATTGATCAAAATCTTTGATTTTATTGATACAGGTGTGGGCATTTATTATTAATTTAGCATTGAAAAGATTTATTGTAATGATCTGATGAAATCCACAAACACATTGCCAAAGAAGAGGCCTCGTTAATGACAATCCCATTGATCTGTGTGCCCCCGCCTAGGTATCACTCCTAGAACTAATCCCTACTTTGAATGTGGAGTTTATCTTGGCCCATTTTATTTTTTAATCAATATACATGTATCTAAAATATAATATTTCACTTTATTTGAACTTTATATAGAATTGTCTCCTGTAAATAGTTTTCTGAGACTTGCTTTCTTGACACAGTATTTGTTAGTGATATTCATTTAGGAGGTCTCTTCATTTGCAGTAATGTGTAGTATTTACCTGTGTGATTTTCTACAATATGTTTACCCATTCCCTCATGGAGTAGTGTGTCACCAGAACAGTCAGGGATCCTGTTCTTTAGATGCCTCTAGGTACACAGATATTAAAGATTTTGGTGGGTATATACAAGAAAGAAATGACTATCTTAAGGTATCTAAGATACAGTTTACCTATCTGTTCAATCTAACTAGTTTTTTCCAAAGTAGTTTTACCGGTGAGAAACCTCTTATGCACAGCCACTCCAACTCTCCATGTCCTCAGATTCCTTAATTTAAACCAAGTGAATAGGTATAAAATAGTATTTTATTTTTTCCTCCTTTCCATTCTGATATTGATAATGATGTTATTTTAAGTCAAATTCTCTCAGTTCTTTCTTGATTTCTGGAGCAAAATTGATATCCAGATTATTATACATAGGTATGAAAAAAAATCAAGTTCTTATTTATTTAAGTAATTTTTACACTTGTGGGGCTCAAACTCTTTTAATAGCCCGGAGATCAAGAGTCTCATGCTCTTCCAACTAAGCTAGACAGACGCCCTTGAAGAATTTCCTTTTAAGTCTTTGATTTGAAATAATTTCAAAAAGCTATTTATCTATTTCAGCCATGGAATACCACATATAATAGGCAGGCACCATGGCTTTGAAAATTTGTTGTTGGTGTTTATACAGTGTACTACTTTTGCTTTCTGTAGGTGAAGAGAAAGTTTTGATGTCTGCCACCTAAAGCCATATTCTGGGTTTATGTAGCTAGTTAACTAGAGACCATGGTAGTGGTTCTAGTAGTTTTTGCCTATGAAAAAAGCCACATGGATCCAAGAAGTTAACTTATGCATAATTTTTTTCCTTTGCTTCTGAAAATGGTCTAAACAACATACAGAGGAAGTAGGTTTGAAGATGCTTGCCTGATAGCACTTGCCAATACAGTGGGAACATAGCTTTTTGTACTCATGGCTGAGAAACCAAGTCATAGATACCTAGGAGGCCTAGATACACAAAAATTCTTCCTTATCATTGAATCTCTGTTTCAATAGTACCTGGTTAAGGCTGGTCAAAATGAGATTCACAAATTCTAGCCAAAGCAGTTGATTTTGCTTACCTAGATATTGTTTGATCATCCATTAAAACTAGCAAGCAATCATTAAAAAAAAATAAGTCAGTAGAAACTAACCATAAGTCATCAGCTCAGACTCATTTGGCACACATTTAGAACCAGGTCCTACGACAGGCAAAGATTCTCAGTCTCTGTATGTAGACTTGTTCCCAAAAGTAATCCCTTATCTACTTCTCATGGTGACTGGTTAGTGCACCAAATGTGAAGGTCTCAGCAAACCAGTTAAATAAGAACTATTCTTCCACTTCCACACTTCACAACAAATTGAGAGTAAAGACTCTCCTAAGAGAAATGCAAAGTCAGGGAAACAGAGGCTTCCTGAAGCAGTAGTTAGCAGCTTAAGTGCATCCATTTGTCTTAAATGTCAGTATCTTCTGAGTTAACCTTGTGGTCTTGATATAAGAATAGAATATCTGAAGTGTCTTTAAATCCTAAAATTTTCTGGAAACCAGCATTCATTCCTTCATCTCTTGAGCCTGCATGAGTCCTTGAAGAGAAACTAAACAATTTGTGGACAAAGTACAAGGAATCATGCATCACATTGTGAACCAGCACAAAACGAGGTCATCTTAGATATATCACTAAGAAGATAACACAGTACTTATTTCTGGGGTAAGCTGCTCTGACCTGGACATGCCCTAAAATAAAGGATGTAAAGACTTTAGCTTTCTAGGCCAAATTGAGATATCAAATCACCTTAGCTCTAGAGAAAATAGAACCTTAGCCCCGAGAAAATATGTGGTAAGTGAAAGAAAAAAATATATTAAAACATGTTTCTATGTCATATTCATTTTGATAACCACTTTTAAAATACATTTCTATGCTTTTGAACTTGAATTTATCAAGTTAATTCCTTTTGAAGGCATTTAAAATAAGTTATATTCCAAATTAAAGTTATTCAAATACAAATATTGCATTTTTTTAAAAGAATGGTTTGCAACACTAAGTACCACTTTTCTTACAGGTCATTTTTTAAAGAATTCTACAAATAGAAAAATAAAAATAGACCACTGTGTTGTAGCTTCTGTGCTGTTCTGGGGAAAGAAGAAATAGAGGAGGAAGAGGACAAATGGAATATCCTTGACTTTAAAAGTAAACATTTTTTTTAATAGGAAGCAAACTCCCTGCATCTTCAAAGGTGCTTTCCTGAAATCTTTGTTTTGCAAAGTGATATTTTATTTTTCTTTTTAGGTGTACATGGCAAATGCTTTTATCTCAGTTCACATGGAGAAACCATTCTAACAAATCATTTCTTTGCCTGATTTTGAAGATGTCATCAGTTATATATGAAATGTCGACTAAGTGAATCAATTGTTTTAGTCGATTTTTGGCAGTAGTTCTCATCCATAGCTGTGTATTTGAATCACCAGGAGTGCTTTAAAAAATATACTGATGTGTAGCTATCAGTGCATTTTAAAATCTCCCCTGGTTATAGGAATAAGCGGCCAGATTTGAAAAACACTGCTTCGGGGAAGCTCTAGAAAAAATATAACACTACATTTAAAAATGTGATATAGAAACAGTCATACTTTTAACAATCCCTGTGAGAATTCATATTTATTTGATTTCTAGAATATTAAAGTGTGTGTAGTAACTAGAATTTGCACTGAGCTTCACTGGGAAAAATGAAAGATGGGAACAGGGAGACAAACCCACACGTGGTGGTATATAGAATATGTGAGTCAGAATGTAGAAGAGGGAGAGGGCAAGGAGAACTGCTGCACAATCCAGGCAAAAATGACAAAAAGTGGATGTTTGTTTTTAGAGATCTCTTATTTTTCCTTTACACACTTTTTTTTTTGCCCAGTTACTTTATGTCCTCAAAAAGTTTTTTGAGTCAGTAAAATAGCCATACAAACCCCACTTCTCACTCAAATTCACACACTGAAGTGAACTTCAATGTTCACATTCTTTCTTCCATTACCATACATGTCATTACGATGCACATTTTCCAAATCAAAACCATCATGAGATATTACCTTACACCAGTTAGGATGGTTAAAATCAAAAGGACAAGAAACAATAAGTGTTGGTGAAGGTGTGGAGAGAAAGGAACCCTTGAGCACTGTTGGTGAGAATGCGAACTGGAGCCGCCACTGGAAAATAATATGGAGATTCCTCAACAAATTAAAAATAGAAATACCATTTGATCTGATAATTCCACTATTGGATATCCAAAGAAAATGAAAACACTAATTCAAAAGATACATGCACCGCCATGTTTATTGCAGCATTATTTATAATAGCGAAGATAGGGAAGCAGCCTGAGTGTCCGTCAATAGACGAATGGGTAAAGAAAATGTCACACACACACACACACACACACACACACACAGGACAATTATATAGCCATAAAAAAGGATGAAATTGTGCTATTTGATACAACAAGGATGAACCTAGAAGGTATTACGCTAAATGAAATAAGTCAAACTGAGGACAAATCCATATGATTCTACTCATAAGTGGAATCTAAAAAAAATGAGCAAACAAAAAGTAGAATCAGACCTATAAATACAGAGGACAAACTGATGGTTACCAGAGATGAGGAGTGTGGGAGTTGAGGAAAATGGGTGAAGGGAAGTGGGAGATACAGGGTTCCAGTTATGGAATGCGTAAGTCATGGGAATAAAAGGCACAGCGTAAGGAATAAGAAATACTGTCAGTGATACTGTAATAGCAATGTAACAGGACAGATGGCAGCTACCCTTGTGGTGAACAGAGCATAATGTATAAACTTGTCAAATCACTAAGTTGTACACCCGAAACTAATGTAACATTGTGTGTGAACTAAACTCAAAAATAAATGCCCATTTTCTTCTATTCACCTCAGAGTGCTAGAAGGAAAACAGCTAACTAAACTAAGCTGTACAAAACAGTCCTTAAACTATCACATTATTCATGTTAAAAACTAGAGAGCTTTTAACTTAAATCAAAATATAATTGGTAATATTTGAGCTAATGTGACCAAAATTTAAAAAATTACAGATTTGGGGTGGTTTAAAAAACAGTTTGGGTAAGGGACGTTTCTTAAGTTAAAAGATATTTATTGACTATTAACTTTAGTCACAAAGATAGGTAATAATGATACAGCAATTAGTAAGGAATAGTCCCTGGATAGGAAGTTTGTAATCTAGTAGGAAAAATACGTAAGTGAACAGTTGAGTCAAACAGAGCATGCTGAATTCTGAAAATTTGTTAAAAATATTACTGATCACATAGGACCCCCTCTTGGTGGAACAATTTCAAAGAATACCAATGATCCTTTTATCCCAGCAGTTAGACGACAATAACTTTCCTTCTACATATGGATAAAATACATGTTGTGCTTGTTTAAAAGAAAATGATTAATGAACCAAGAACAAATTTTCCGGATTAAATATTTTTTGGAGAATCTGAGTACATGCCCTGACTGCACATCTGCTTTTTCACAATTTTTACCTATCCTGCAAAGGAAGGGAAGAGGGAAAAATGAGTTGCCTGAGAATATTCTTATTTGACTATTTTGACACCAAATTAACACACGCATTAGAGCTGACTCTCAGGTTAGCATTAATTTCAGGAGAAGAAGTTTAGGGTCGTATTTTTGGACATACGTGTGTGCTGAGGTTTTTACTTGTGTATATTCTTGTTTAGTTTCTTTAGGACCAACTCGGAAAAACACTTAGATTTACCTCCGATTTCTAGATCCATCTAGCATGCGTTTGACTGAAATTAAATGCATTAGGTATGTTGTAACTCATATGCTGTTACATATTTGATAGCATCATTAAAAATGCAAACTGCCAAACTTTCGTTCTTATTTGGAATTGAAAGTCCAACCACTCATGTTTTATATAGAAAACACTAATGTAAATCCCCTTATTATCTTTAATATTGTCAAAAAGAATATCCTCTTTCAAGTCGTCTCTTACCTTCTTCTTCGGACTTCTTTAGCAAACCTTTGTGATTTACATACTTGCTTTAATAGCTGCACTTACTCTCTTTCATTTTGTTTCCTTCTGTAGGTTCCGCTTGCTGCCCAGTGAGTTATACTCAAAAGGAGCTAGAATCCAGTAAAGATGCATGCCAGTAAATTAGAATGTCCAGTCCTTTGATATAAATAAGGAGTTATTTGGTGATTACAATGAAGAAAAGTGCAAATAAAAAAATCCAATTCATTACATGATGTAACAATAATACACCTATATCCTGTGAATAGACGTCCTGATGATGTGGGAAACAAAGGCAGAAGAAAAACTATTAAATTTTCTTACCACCTGCAACCTATTGACAAATCCTTGAAACACACAGAGTGACCTTCCTCTAGGGACTCAGTTACCTCAATGTTAATACTTTGCTAAGGGCAAAAGGCAATCTTAGCCCAACCCCCAGGATCTTGTAAGTCTACTTTAACATATAAAAATTCCTTTGGAAACTTCCTTTATCTCTACCCCCCAAGATACATTGGCAATCATCCCCCAAGCATATGACCCACGAATATATACCTGAAGGGTCTTATGACTCAGGTTTTATTAGACAGTAATAAATGACCTTTTTCCAGCAATAGCTAGCCCCCTTAAGGTCTTGGAAACCTTGTTTACAAACTTCCTTAGAGACTTACACTATCCCAAACCCCTTCCCAACTTGAAAGTATATAATGGGCCACTCCTCATGACCGCTGTGCAACTCTTTCTGCCCACGGGTTCTGTCCCCGTGGTTTAATAAAACCACCTTTTTGCACCAAAGATGTCTCAAGAATTCTTTCTTGGCCTTCGGCTTCGAACCCTAATGTTCTTTCCTACATTACTGACATATTTCAGAAATTAACATGCAACAGTAAAAGAGGAAGTGATTTGTTAATAGTTTTTTCATTAGTTTATTCACAGTGTTCAAGATCTATTTATATAATGGAAGCTAGATTGGGTTCAAGAAGAGGAGAAAAACTTGACTCACAGCCTAAAATAAAGTGGAACTACCTTGAAAATAAAGCAGAGTGTCAAAAAACATTTACCTCAATGCTTTTCTACACAATATATGTTTCGTCTGGCTTCATTTACAAAGAACTGTTGACGTTCCATCAATAATTGCCAAATGCCATGATCAGCATTTTGGAAAGTGATGAAGTAGTGCCGTAAAGAAATTATATAATAGGTTGAAATCCAAAAGGAATAGTAATTTATGCAAATAAAGTGAGAAACTTAGAGTATTTCGAATCCCCATCATTCTACTCCGATATCCTTTGGGATTCTCAGTTCAAGCAGAGGCCAAAATGTTTCACTAGTTAATTATAAAACAAAAATATAAGGAAATCAAATTAAGAAATATTTATTGAATACCTATTATTTTTAAGTTACTATTATTTTCAAGGATTATAAAAATTTTAGAAGTTGGGGGTATCAGACATAACTAGATATGAAATAATAATTAGATCATATAGAAACTTCATAATTCAGTACATGAATTTTTGTGACAGCAGTGATGCAGAGAAGATGAGTTTTGATTTAAATGCTAGAGAAATCACTGCAAACTGGCTATCATGGGTGAGTGACATGGAAGGAAATTTCAGTACTGACCTAGCATACCCTATCGATTATCATCAATATTATCTTTTTTTTTTAAAGATTTTTTATTTATTTATTCGACAGAGATAGAGACAGCCAGCGAGAGAGGGAACACAAGCAGGGGGAGTGGGAGAGGAAGAAGCAGGCTCATAGCAGAGGAGCCTGATGTGGGGCTCGATCCCACAACGCCGGGATCACGCCCAGAGCGGAAGGCAGACGCTTAACCGCTGTGCCACCCAGGCGCCCCATCATCAATATTATCTTAGTGAAATGAGAATGAGATTGTTTTTTGTCCTTTGAGGTGTCTCACTTCAAGCAGAAGCTAATTTATATTTGCCAGTTATATAATCTGACCATCTGCCCCTTGAGTACATTATTGACTAAAGGGGAGGAAAAATGTATATCACCTTCAAACTATGTTAACCAGGAAGATTTACAGTCAACACTCAGCATTCGAAAGGAAAATTAGACTTTACATATTGTATATTTTGAATTGAATTTTGAAAAAAAGAATAAAAACCTAAAAGTGACTTGGGTGATTCATTTCTTGTGTTCTGTTTTCATCCATGAGAAGGGAATTTCCCTAAACCCTCCTGGCTCTTTCCACCACCCATCACTCTTAATATTCTTTTAGGAGTAGGATGTGTTACCTGGTAGTGGTCAGAGTCTTCATCCCAAGCTTTCAACTAAGTGGAGCTCTCAGGGACATTTTGTTTACCGTCTGCCCTCCATCTCCCTGCCCTCTGCCGCTAGCAGACATACACTCTAAAATAGGGGAAGGTAGCAACATGGGTCGATGATGTCTATTCTACAGTGTCAAACATTCCTTTGCATGAGCTATTCCAAGAACAGTAAGAAGTTATAAAAACCATTTTTATCTCAAGTAAGTTACATCTTTTATCAGCTAAACAAAACAGTCATCTAATAGTTACACGTCTGCTAATTCCTTGTGTGTGTGTTTTTCACTTGACTCAAAACTTAATGGAAAAGAGTGATTCTCTGCATTTACTTCTGCATTTTAATCCATAGCTTTAATTTCTCACGGCTTTCACTACATTGCCAAAAACTCTTCACTCTAACTATCCCTTTTAATAACCTTTTGACTTAGAAATTAAATGCATATTTATAAAATGAATTGTAAAATTTCAATGTCGGAAAGCATATGATTATTTTCTGATTTGATCACAAAACATTCTAGATCCTATTTGAAAGGCTAACATTATTTTATATAAAAGGAATAAGGTTAACTTTATTCATTCCACTAATACAGTTCACCTAATACCAAACATTATAAAAAAAATCCACATGCAATTAAAATTTGCTGAGTAAAAGGAAAGAAATGGAAATAAAGGAGAAAACTTGAAAAATAGTTTGTGTCAATTAAAATGTGGCTAATATCAGGGAAAGTGATCAGAGAGATAAAATTTACTCATCATTTACATCAACAAGAGAAAATGATCTATTTTTCATTAAAAAATTGGCATTTTCCAATTAATGTTGGGGTCTAGCCTAGCAGGACCAATACTTTTATTTAAAAAATCGAGAAATGGTTGTTTGCTTATATTTTGTATTATAATAAATGGTGATATTTCGTTTTTATTTTTTTATTATTTTTTTTAAGATTTATTGTTTGAAAGAAGACATATGCATGCAGGGCGGAGGGACAGAGGGAGATGGACAGAGAGAATCTCAAGCAGACTCCCTGCTGAGTGTTAAGCCTAACACCCTGGGTCTCGATTCCAGGACCCTGAGATCATGACCTAAGCCAAAATTAAGAGTCGGACACTTACCTGACTGAGCCACCCAAGTGCTCCAACAGTGACATTTTGAACAACATAACATTAGAAACTATTCCTATAGTATTTGAATTTTGTAAAATAGATTATACTGCAATTATGTCATTATTCTTTTGTATGCTATTAAGCCTGTGCCTTCATTCTTTCCTTCTATACCTTCCTTCTTCCTTTTCATTGAAACATTGGGATAATAATTCCTAGGTTATGGAGATATTTTGAGAATCAAATAAGAAACTGTATACAACTATAGTGCTTAGAATATAGCTGATTCTCAATAAATGGTAGCTTATTACAATTATCTTAAGTGGTATCACATGCTTGAATCTATTGCTTTAGTTATAAAAATAAGTAAGATGTTCATCTACACAGAAATAAAATTCAGGTAGGATATTTCTTATTGATTCCATATGGCAAGATTTTATGTCCTGAATCATAAGAATTGCAAGTTTGAAATTTTATTCTAAATTATAAATCGTAGGTGGTACCATTTGTATGTCAGTCCTTTTTGGTCTCCTTTGCTTTTAATATAACCACAGAATATGTTTCTATAACTTTTCTTTGTACACATTCTCCTATCTGCACACAATCATTTCTCACAAAACTATGAAAATTACATTTAAAAAGTAATGAAAGAGATATGACTAAGGGTTCCATGCTTATGATATCACAGTGATAGTATAAATCACAGTAAATAATCTATAATATTTTTTCTACTCTTCAACATCGAGTGTATAACAGTCTACTAAAACCTTACCAGGAAGTTGCAGAAATTAGCATGCTAACAAAACATTGTGCATTAACTTTTATTTAAGGTGATGCAAAAAATGGTAAGCATATAAAACTGGCATCAAATCTAATAGCATTTAAAATATTTTTTTCCAAAGTTAAATATATGAAGGTATCAAATTATTTTGCACACATCACTATTTTCTAATGAACTCAGTGCTTATTCATAAACCTAGACAGAATTAGGTTAGAGAGGTGGAGGCTTAGGAGTTCACATATATTTTAGAGAAATATATATTTTTCATATTACTATTAAATATAATGAAATGGTGTAGCTAAACCAAGTAATATAATAAAAAATCCTCCAACTGTTTAGCACTCCTGAAATGAAACTTTCATACTCTCCCTCTCTCTTTTTCTTTTCATTTGCTTCAAAATCAATTATACCATTTTAGATAAGTTTGAAGCAGTTATTATTATTATTCTTATATCACAAATTGAAAAATTAAGGTGAAAATGCATTTTCTTTCCCAAAGCAACAAGCAAGTTAATAAGATAAAATATGAAGGAAAAATACTGAAGAATGATTATTTCTCCTCTGATACCATATCCCTTTGTTCATAGTGAATCAGTTCACAGTTTCACCTACTTGTTAATATAATTGAGTGAATAGAAGAAACTAATGGATATCCCTGAGAACTCAGTATAGAAAAGACTTCTTGAAAATAAAACTATAGTTAGGCACTATTACTATTAATTGTAATGTTGAAGTTACATTATACATACTAAGAGATTTACTTAAATGATACTTTATAAATGAAACATTTCCTATGTGATGAAATTATTTGCCAATCAAAAGTGAATCAGAGATAACTTATCAACATAACATTTCTTGAAATTAATTTCATATAATATTAAAAATAAATTGCTTTAAAACTATCTTATTTGATCTCTATGAATTCTCTATGGTCTTTGCCATTAAAAAATTGAAGGTCACCCATAGTTTCTCCTCCAGTGTTAATATTTTTTTGTCACTATTTACAATATGTTCACTCCCTCCTTGCTGACTCTTATCTGTCTTGGTAGTTATGCCCCTGTACTATCTTGGAATCCCCTTGTCCTCTTCCTGCTTCTCTTCTTTTTCTTCTATTTCTTTTTGGTGGATTATCTTCTACAATTCTCTGGAAGTCGGGTGATTCAATATTCAGTTTTTGGCCATTTGTCCTTTCGTTTTTGCAACAGCCTTGAGAGCTTGTTTATTCTCACAGCTTTAGAAGTCAACTCTCTACTTGGGATGATCCTAAATCTCCTCTTAGATACAATTTTTTTTCTAAATTCTGGGGCTAAAAATTTTTGACTGCCTCACGAGCCCTTTCACTTGGAATTCTTACTATCATCCCAAAATCAAAGGGCCTAAAACAAAAGTGAAGTCCATTCATAAAATTTTTTCCTCTCATTCATGTTATCAATATGCAGATTTGTAATTTCCAAGACCACAGTGATGGCTTCATGACTACTCTGTCATTTTTTTCCTGATTCTGTCAACTTCTATATAACAATTATTTTTCCTAATTTTTATTAACCCCTTTTTTCGCAATAATTGCTAAAACTGTAGTTAAACCACTGTCCCTGAAACACAAGTGATTAAATAACTTTGTCTCTATTCTCATTGTTATTAATAATTTAAAAATATATGCCATTAAAGAGTTCCTAATTGGATGCAAAATATGTACTCATCCATTAGTTTTAGGCTCCAGTCCTATAACATTTATTATTGGTCTCTATTAAATAACATCTACAATAGCCAAATTATGGAAACACACCAAGTGTCCATGAAGAGGTGCTATATATATAAAGCTATAAGAAGAATGAAATCTTGCCATTTGCAGCAACGGTGGATGGAGCTAGAGAGTATTATGCTAAGCAAAATAAGTCTGTCAGAGAAAGACAAATGATTTCACTTACATGTGGAGTTTAAGAAACAAAACAAATGAGCAAAGGGGGAAAAAAGAGAGAGAGGCAAACTAAGAAACAGACTCTTAAGTATAGAAAACAAACTGATGGTTACCAGAAGGAAGGTGGGTGGGTGGATGGGTGAAATAGGTGATGGGGATTAAGGAGGGCAGTTGTGATGAGCGCCGGGTGTTGTATGGAAGTGTGGAATCACTATTTTGTACACCTGAAACTAATATAACACTGTATGTTAACTAACTGGAATTTAAATCAAAACTTAAAAAAAAAGACATACATACCATTTTATACATACATATATATATGAATAATCTTACTCTCTCCCTTCACTCATATTTTCAGAGATTACAAAGGTTAATATGGAGTAATTATGGGAATAATATGGAGTATTTTCCTTCCTCCCTCCCTCCCTTCTTTCCTTCCTTCCTTCCTCCCTTCCTTCCTTCCATCTTTTGTTACTTCTTCCCTCCTTCCCTCCCTCCCTCCCTTCCTTCTTTCATTTATTCCTTTTTTCCTTCTTCCTCCCTTCCTTCTTTCCTTCCTACTTTCATTGTTTTTGTTATTAAAAAGTGATACATATTAATGCTGTCAAAACCTGCACTTGCTTTTTCACTTGACAGGTTATGAACTATTCACAGTAAGTGAATACTGTCTTTTCTTTTTTTTTCAGTATAAGCACAATCTATTTTATGTCTACACAACAATTTGGTTAACCATAACCGCTCCATTTCTGATGGACATTCCAGTTGTTTCCAGTTTCTGCTTGTTCATTTTGAGAAGCAGTGCCATACTAAACATTCATCTGTGCATAAAAAAATAGATAACATCTTTCAAGTATATGATCATTCTGACATTTTCACAAGGCACTTCCTTATGTAAATTTTACTAACTCTTTAAAATTTTAGAATTTAAAATGTCACACTTCTAGAATGTAAGCTCCAGTAGAGTGGAAATTTTTGTCTATTTTGTTCAATTAGGGTCTCCAACGCTTTAAAAATGCCTAACACGTGGTAAGTGTCAACAATGGTAAAGGGGCTGAGATTTTATTCTCCTTTCAAGCTAACAGAAGATTCCTGCATCAGAAACAAAGGGGTTTTTACACACAGCAAAACGGATACCATGAGCTTCAAGTTTGCGCTGGTTCCCCACACTTCCCTAGGTCTCATGGTAATGATTCAGATGGGTCACAATGGATGTAACACAGGAAACATTTTCGCTCCCATCTGAAGAACTCCAATTTCAGAAAATGCCCATTTTTTATCATGTGATACAATCAAACTCGCCCAAACTTTGCCCCAGAGGGAGACATTAACCTTATTATTGTGGCTGGCAAACAAATCTTCTTTGCTCTGAGAAAGACACCATCTCTATCTTTCTGGGTGGTTCACTGTATAGACAGCCTTGAAAATAAGGTCTGGAAAAAAGCTGTCAGTGCCTTTACTTTCAAGATGTTCAGAAATATAAGGGACCAGTAGAGAATCGTCTCCCAAAAGGTGGTGCTCTAAAACTATTTTTAGACTGAATGAATAACAGAAACTCTTTGATTTTACTTAACTGGCCATTTTTATCTTGCTTTGTTCTCTTGAATTAGTCCTCTTTCCTGTATCTTTGGTTTCAATTCCAGAGGCGTCTTGTCTATCTTCTTTCAATACTGAATCTTCTCTTCATCTTTTAAGGCTGAGTTCATGTTCAACTCTAACTAGACATAGCCCATTTTATTTCTCCTCTCAATTTTATAGGGATTAATACACAGTTCAACCCCCTCCACTTCTATGAATATAAATTTTACTGTGTCTAGGGAAAACTGAAAGGGAAACAATGCATTATACCTCCAAAGAAATTCTTTCCTTAAAATTAAACTTCTCCCTGCAAAATGTTCTAATGCCAAATATTTATTTAAATTCGACCTTAGCAGGAAAATAGTTTCCTGATTAACTAATGTGGAAAGAAAACTCTAGATCAAGTATCACTCCTAATAAATTAATCAACCAATATTCTTTGTAGTTTAAGATAGGACAGTCTGTCAGAAATAAGCCACTGCACTTTCCTCCATCTGGAACAAATGAGAAGTTGATGTCATTGTAATGTGGACCGGAAAGAAGGGAAGGGACAGGCTAGACTTATTTGAAACTTCCACTTGCAATGATACATTCTTTGGATTTTATAGGCAAGAGGTTTTCTACTGAAATGCAAATCTTCAAGCCTCTAGTCTAAGAAAAATGATAATCTGGTTCAGCTTAATGACACCCAAGTATTAAAAGGAAAAAAAAATCCTAAATTTCATGGGGCATTATGTACCAGTTCTAATTTCCCTTCAGGTAAAGAAGAAAATATCCCTCTGATTAATCTTTTAAAATATATTTCTCTTTGTTTCTTTATAAATTAATATGGGCTTATAGGTTACCTGCTAAATCTCTATTGCAATTCTTCCTTATGTGATTAACTTTTAAAGTGAGTTTTGTGTAATTAATGTTATCTTCATTAGAGATTAATAATGTTTTTCTTTTTTCATATTGTTTCCTGAACATTTGTGTACTCTTAGAAGTAGAAAATGAATAATTAAACCCAGTATTTCTATTATGGTCATATAAAAATATTTAATAGTGGTACCTGAATAAGATTAGGCTATTAATTTGTGAGTGGCAATAAGTATTAATGTAAGACAATATAACAATAATTCACTTCAACTTATTGAACACCTCTCTCTGTATATATCAATATCTATATCTATCTATCTATCTATCTATATATTAGGGAATGATGAATGAGCATTAATGCATTATGCCTTAATAGAAATCCTTTTCTTCAACTTAAATTTCCTATTTGTACAATGAAATGTTACTATGTACTAGTCACACCAAATTTGCTTTTTTTTTATTGAATGTATTTATTTATTTATTTATTTATTTATTTATTTATTTATTTGACAGAGAGAGAGCACAAGCAAGGGGAGTGGCAGGCAGTGAACAAGGAAGAAGCAGGCTCCGTGCTGAGCAGAGAGCCTGACTTGGGGCTCGATCCCAGGACCCTGGATCATGACCTGAGCCGAAAGCAGACATTTAACTGACTGAGCTACTCAGGCGCCCCACACCAGATTTGCTTTTAATTCTACTTCAGTAAGAAAATTGCCTCCACATCTAGTGCATATAATCACATATTTGGTAAATATATATCAAAACATATAAACTGATATGTAGTAGGTAAACTCTTATTAAGCATACATTATTTCTAATAAATAAATTAGCCAGTAACTTTTGTAGTTTAATAAAGGACAGTCTGTCACAAATGAGCCTCTGTACTCTCCTCTTTCTTGGAATAAAGTCACGTGATGGGACCCACCATGAAGGTGGGGGAACTGAGAGATTGTCCTTTTAGTTGAGAGGGGGCTTCTTTATTGACTGGTTGGGGAGAAAAGAATGTTTCACAATAACCATGGCTTCTGTTTTGTCTCTTTCTTTTCTATATTAATGTAGGATGCTGAGTGGCTTTTTTAAGTTTTTGGATATAATTACATCAATAATCATCTGAAACTGTGAATAAATTCCTCAAGTATGTGCTATTCATTTCAGAAATTAAGTTTGGTTTATTGGAATAAAAGAATAATATTTTTCACATAAAATAATTTAGATTTCTTCTTTTTATCCATCATCTTAAATTTTTCTCCTTAAATTAAAAATTCTATTTGACCTTTCTTTTTTTAGTTTTATTTTATTTTTTTTAGATTTTATTTATTTATTTGACAGAGAGAGAGACAGCCAGCGAGAGAGGGAACACAAGCAGGGGGAGTGGGAGAGGAAGAAGCAGGCTTCTAGCGGAGGAGCCTGATGTGGGGCTCGATCCCAGGACCCTGGGATCAGGCCCTGAGCTGAAGGCAGACACTTAACGACTGTGCCACCCAGGCGCCCCTCTTTTTTTAGTTTTAGAACAGTTAGTACCCCAGTTCTCATGGCATTTTAATTTCTATTTCCTCTCATGTTCACCAAAGTTTTAGAACAGTTAGTACCCCAGTTCTCATGGCATTTTAATTTCTATTTCCTCTCATGTTCACCAAAGACAGAATGTAACCTGTACATGCATGATTTGAAGAAATACATGCCTGTTCCTGCCCAGTTTCCTTAAGAGCATTAAGTGAATCTTGATTCACATTTGTGCTCCTTTTCCCTTTTAGTAGACTCTACTGTGTTGGAATTTTGTGTTATTCAAATAATATATTGTTTAGTTTTGCACTGTACGACTATACTCAGTCAATATCTATTTTACAGATAAATTTGTTGTTGTTCTATTATGAACAATACTGATGAGGTGTGGCTTCTGGTGCATGAGACCATATTCCTGGAAGTGGGATTGCTGGATTATAAGGAATGTACAAGTTCAACTTTATAAGATAATGTAACGCCAAACTGACTTTCTCAATAGCAGTCCCGATTTGTCCTTAACGGTGTATCCATTGTTCCATATCTCATCAACAATTGAGATTGTGACACTATTTTTTTTTCCTGCCTGGTAGTTAAACTTACTTTCTGAGTGTCACCAATGAATAGTTTATGATGTCCTCAGCAGTATGAAATGCATTAGGTGTTCCTATAGGTCAGTCTTTTTGACCACTTTCTTCTGTTTTCTCTGTCCATTTGTTCATCTCTGTGCACACTGTCTCAGTTGTCATGGCTGTATAATGTCTTGATATCTTGTCTAGCAAGTCTCCTGCCTGCTCCTTCTATTCAAGAAATGTATTTCAAAACTTTTATTTCTTTTTTTTTTTTTAGATTTTATTCTTTTATTTATTTATTTGAGAGAACGACAGCGAGCCTGAGAGAGAGGCAGGGGGGAAGCTCAGAGGGAGAAGCAGGCTTCCTGCTAAGCAGAGATCCCACCCTAGGCTCAATCTCGGGACCCTGGGATCATGACCTGAGAGCCAAAGAGAGATACCTAACTGACTGAGCCACCCAAGGGCACCTCAAAACTTTTAATTCTTTGCATTTTGTCTTCTTGAATGATTAACCCAAAGGTTACTGTGGGTTAATATTTGGCAAAATGGATAAAAACCTGAAATTTAAGTTAATAAGGAAAAGGGTTTTTTTTTTTAATAAGGAAAAGGTTAAAAACATATTTCTATTTTCTTTAATTCATTGGTTTTGATAAGTATCTGCTTCCCCTGCAATATAAACTGCCCAGACCTTACCAATAGTCTGATTTTCTAATATAATAAACTGTGTTTGAAAAAAATCCCATTTTTATTACTTTTAACACAATTTCCTGCTCAATTTCTATGTCCTTTTCATTTTTCTACCAAATATAACTTCCAATTGAAAAAATAAATTATTCATTTATTAATGGACATTGGATAAGTAAGCAGGAATCAATGTTGAGAGTAAAGGGTGAAAACTAGAAAGACTATCAACGTTAGAATAAATTCATGCAATTCACACTATAATCGAGTTCAGGACGTTAAATATCTAGTAATGCTAGACTTTTATACTTGTGCTCTGACTCGAAATCCTATGCAATTAACCTATTTTGAGTTTACTTACAGTGAGTCGGTGCCGGCAATGCAGTAACATTTCACATGACATCATCGTCTCTCTTTGGGTTTTAATAAAAAGAAACTGCTTGTAACATATATTTTGAACAGGCCCAGGTAGGAAAAGTATCAGTTTGCATACAGTTTATCTTTTAAAAATAATAATGACTTAACAAAGCATTTAGTATTTGAAAATTTCAGTAAGATGAAAAAAGGAAACACAGTTGTCTTTGTTTTCCATTTAAAAAAATATAAAATATAAATTTAGACTGTTTTGCTGGTTTATCATTTATTACTCTGAAGTAATTTAAAACCTTGATTAGACAAATTAATATAACTTTGCATAGCTCCAAATTAAACACAGATATTTATGAGAAAAGATGACCGTTCTTAATATTATAACTCAAGATAGATTTTGAGCTGTCAACAACTATACTTTTTAGGCTCATTTGGATTTATATATAATCCTTAATGAATGTGCAAGGACTGAAAGAAGAGCTCAGTAATTACTTTCTCAAATTATCTATTTTAATTATATTCTAGCTATATGCAAAAAAGAAGCAATCTAGCAGCTCTATATTTAAAAAAAAAATCAAAGATTTCCTCTATATGGATGCTTTCTTAAAGATGGCTAAGTAGTGATTGCCTCAAACTCATTAATCCCCTCCCTCACCAAAATCCCACCAAAATAAGATTTAATATGTTAAGAAGCAAACTCTCGTTTAAAAAAAAAGGTTTATTTAACGGAAATACGGTGTGGCACGGCTCCGCCATCTTCCCACTTACTAAACATTATTTCTCAAGAATGGCACATAGCATCAGCCTAGTTCTGCAACATATGTGCCTCCTATTTTCTATATCTGTGTCATTTAATTGGGTTTCCAAAGAAAATCCATCACTATCCACTTTCTCATGAAACTGATTATATTATAATTATCTTTTAATTTGTCCTATAATAAAATAGTTAAATGTATACATTACTTGCTTATAAATTGGCAAAAATTCATGAGAATTTTGAATAAATGTTAAAATGACGAAAGCTATCAATTTTGTTGGTATATATCCATGTATATATTTAGTATAGCAGCAAGTATACAAAATTATAACATTTATAGATAATGGGTCTTCTTAAAAGCATAGGGTTTCCCTGAATCTAAAAATGTTCTAGCAGAACCTGGATGATCCGCATAAAAGGGGAAAATGCACAAGTATTGGGCTAGATGACTTCAGAGATCCCTTTAACAGACACACAAATCAATAACAATAATAATAATAACAAAAACAACACAACGGCCATCCTTGAACATTTACTTCTTAGTATTTTATTGAGTACTACACAAATATTGTCTTATTTATTACCCATGACTACACAAATGAAATCTTCAGGAGGCTGATTGTTCAAGTGATAGAATTGAAAATTAGGGAAAATCAATTACTTGCTGAAATTTCACAGAGGGTAGAGGTGGGATTCAAATTGAGCTAAGCCTCTCTATAAGCCCACACCTCTTTCTCTAACTCTACTCATTATTCTTCTCATTTGCTCAGATTTCTAGTAAATAAGATTTAGTTATAAATACACATCATATGTACACATATAAATAGTAAGCATACAGACATAATATGCAATATTATACATTTCTAAATTGTTTAGGGTTTTGGCATTTCAACATCTGAAAGAATGAAATTAAAACAAACTCTATTACCACTTTTTTAACATTGTAAATTATGTGCTTCTTAATATTACTTTTCAAAAATCTCTCCTTCTGCATTCTGTCATGTTATTGGAGATAGTCTGAAAAATTAAAGCTATTTTAAATCACTACAAGCACCTAAAATTTTTAAAATGTACATTTTTATTATTACCACCAATGCTGTACCATGTTATTGTTCGTGCGTTTGTACACATCTGTATGATTTTCCTCTAGGTGAAATTTTCATAAGTGGAACCACTTTATCAAAGTGCTGAATGCACATATCAAATATTGATACATCCTGTCAATTTGAATGCCCTTGATTTGCTTGTACAAAGGTATATTTTCACCGATAATGTATTTATCATCTTTACCAATCGCATAGATAAGTATTAGACCATAGACCTAGTGTTGGAAGTCACAGATTTAGTATAGCTGAGTTAATGCTAATCTGACAACTCATGTTCCTTAATAATTTTATGGAGCAGAGAAACTCTGCCAACATTAGAACATTCACCACTAGCCTTTTTTTTTTTTTGTGAAAGAAATACAGTCTACAACATTTGAGCAATTGAGCATTGTTCCTTATTGGATTCTGAATTAATGAGGGCCTCTCAGATTTATCTCCAGCAGTTTGGATCATTATAGAGGCTCAAACCTGCATTATGCAATGGTATTAGTATTTGCTACCGAAACCCCATCAATGATGAGAGCTCCTTTCTGTTTCAGCTGTTTATATATCAGTTTTTTAAATCCCCACACTTAATGACATTTCTTAAATGATTTTGAGCATAAAAGGGAATTCAGAAGATGTTTGCTGTAGTTCATCTATTATCCATTTGTAAAACAGTAAAAACCCTTCAGCATATTTGCTCTGCCGTACTCTCCCTTACATATTTTTCTCTTTGTCATTTGTTTTTAATCATGTATTTTTAGTTAATGCTCTCTAGTTTTTGAAGATTAAAAACATTATTTTACTTTATAGGAATTCAGACAATAAAACATTATCTAGTCAGTGGAAACAAAAAGGGAGAGCTATGTATCCTCACATAGAACAGTCGTCTTACTGAACTTTGTCTCTAACCCACATGCCTGCACACACACTCACACACACAACATACACACTCGACACAGAGACACTTGGGCATACAGCACCTAATTTTTCTCACAAATAGCTATGTTTAATTTAAGGTGGGAAATATATATATGTTTTAAGATTTTATTTATTCATTTGACAGAGATAGAGACAGCCAGTGAGAGAGGGAACACAAGCAGGGGGAGTGGGAGAGAAAGAAGCAGGCTACCAGCGGAGGAGCCTGATGTGGGGCTCGATACCAGAACGCCGGGATCACGCCCTGAGCCAAAGGCAGACACTTAACGACTGAGCCACCCAGGTGCCCCGCAAGGTGGGAAATATCTAATAAACTGAAATAAATGTGTAGAAGGTTATCATTAGGGTACACTTTATATATTCTGGACATTTTACATTTTTAAATAAACATTACTCTTTTTTTTTGGTTTAGGTAAACACAAATGTTAACTTTTTGAAATAAAGTTTTGCTTCAAAATTCAGTTTAATTCCCAAATATGCAATCTTTTAGAAAAGTTATTTAACATAGCCAAGTTCTCTTTAAGCACAAATATACTTAAAATATTTAAGAATACTATTGTCCTCCATATGCAATCAATTTACCATGTAAGAACTACTATATAACTTAAAATCTACTGTGTGGAGGGGCACCTGGGTGGCTCACTCTGTTAAGCGTCTGTCTTCAGCTTGGGTCATGAGCTTCCTGCTCAGTGGGGAGTCTGCTTGTCCCTCTGCCTGCTGCTCCCCCTGTTTGTGCGTGGGCTCTCTCCCTCTCTCTCTCTCTCTCTCTCTCTTTCTCTCGTATGATCTCTCTCTCCAATGAATAAATACAATCTTTAAAAAAATCTACTATTTGGAGAATCAAAATTTTAATTTCCACACGTTTAAAGAACTAATGCTTGCACAAAAACAGCTTGCTCAATATCTTCTTTTTAAAATAAAATTCTGTTAATTTTATTTGCTAAGAAAAAGCACTGTTTCACCATATAATAGTTTATAAAGTTTGTAAAGAGTAAATAATAACATGGATCATAAAGTAGTTTAAAAAATAAGATAGTAAAGGCTAATGATGTTTATCCTAAGGAATATAATGACATCTTGATGATCTGAGTAATTTTCATTTAGAAAATGAGTTTATAGAAAGGTAATAGAGATTATAATTAGAACTTCTATAATGCAGTGTGAAATAAATTGATTGATATACTTGAGTGTTCAATAGTTTCATACATACACAGACATACATGCTTCTATCAATATACCCGTCAGTGTTCATTTGCTTTCATCTTTAAATAACTAAATGTAATTTGTAATTATTTATTATTACTTGTATTTATTAATATATACTAATCATTTACTGTCTGTTCTTTTTTGACTACTGCTCAGATACGCAAATTCATGGATTAAGTGCACAAAGGAATTTTCTCCTTTGTACTGAAACTGTCAATAAATCTGTAATTTAAAATCTAGTGTTTCAAAGAAGACATAATTTTCTAAGTATCTGAATAAACTTATGATAATATGTTCCTGGCTACAGTGGGTAAAATATTTTATTAAGTTAGTACTCAGGCTAGAGAGCCCAAAATCTTGTTCTGTAAATGATAGGGTTTGTTTTTATTTTCTGATATAGTATCAGTCTATTCATGTGCTCTTAAGATCCAACTTCTAATGAAATTTACAGAGTTAACTTTCATGAATATAGTCAAGAAATTTTAGGATAAAATGGCTTCTGGAAATGCAAAGCATTAGGGAGTCAAATGAGCATTATTCTAATACTATATGAAGGATGCAACCAGAATGAGCTCTTGATCATTAAATGGAAAAAAAAAAAGTCAAATCATGCCACCCTTCCTCTTTCATTTTCTTTGATGAATCCCTGTTTTAGATAAAGACTTATTACCAAAACAGAAAGAAAAGATTATATCCACTTCAGAGTCCCAGTTAGGACAATCATGTTATAATTATTGTTCTGGTTTTACTTCTGAAAATAAATTTAATCTGGGGAAAAGGAATTTGTAGACTCTGCAAAGATGTCCATTTCTGGAAATGGACATTTATTTTCTCTTCTAATCCTTTTATATAATTGGCTAGTCTGTTTGGGGGGGGCTGCTAGGTATAAGGTAATTCATGTGCAATAATGAAGACTGCATGCACGATAGTAAGAGAAAATACAAGCACAGTACACCTAATGGAGATCTGGCATAATGCTTTGTCAGAAAATGCTTGTGTTTAAAAGAACAATGCACAATTTACTACTCATTACAAGAATTGTTAATGTGTTTGATGTTTTCCAAACAATCAGAATATGTCTTCAAGGAAATTGTCCTTGCTTGTTCTTTGACATTAAACACGCGTTGAAGACAATAATGTCTGTTAGAAATGTGTTCAGAATATGAGGGCAAATTTCAAGGTTTTGTGCTGAAACAAACTGAAGAAATAAATGCCACATGTTCTGCAGTTTGCAGACTTCACAGTGAATTTCACGTGTCCCTCAACTTTGATCTAAACAATTGCAATTGATAAATGGAATAAGATCTTGTAGGCAAGGGAACAGACATTTCCCCAATTTCTTAACAATTTAGTTGCTTACAGGCTTTCTTTGGAAGAGACGTTTCAATTTACACACTAGCTACTATTCAGGAGAGTTGGATAAAGGCAGAAATATTTTAAAAGACTAGAATTCAGGATTATTGATAGAGGTGTGAAGTGGTTAGTTCAGAACAAAATGCAGAAGTGCAGTTTAGCTGTAGAGTGCAAAGGAAGGGGCATAAATCCTGGTTTCAAATTTACCTCTGACTCTTAAAAAACCTCAGCTTTACTGAGGTATAATTGACAAAATTTAAAGTGTGCATCCTGGTAATTTTATATACATATTCATCGTTACGGATTTTCTTCATCTACTTAATTAACATACCCATGTATATATGTATGCTTGTATGCATGTATGTAAGAACATCTAAGTTCTACTCTTTAAGCAAATTTCAATGATACAGTCCTGTGTTACCAATGTTAGTCACCATGTTTTAAGGACCACATTCATCTTATAGCTGATAGCTTATACCCTTTTACCACCCTCGCCAGCCCCTGGCAACCACTTTTCTACGAGTTGACTTTTTTTTTTTTTTTTTAAGATTCCACATCTAAGTGATACTATGCAGTATTTGTCTCTGTCTGTCTGGCTTATTTCACTTAGCATAATGCCTTAAGGCTCATCCATGTTGTCTCAAATGGCAAGACTTCCTTCTCTCTAATGATGGAAATAAAATCCATTGTGTATAGATACAACTTCTTTACCCATTCATCCAGTGATGGACACAGGTTGTTTACATAGCTTGGCTATTGTGACTAATGCTACATTTACCTCTCTTAATCTTGCCTAATCATTTCAAATTGTTTGTCCTCTTTGATCCTCAGTCTCCTCCTCTTAAAATGCAATAACAGAACCCTCACAGGTTGTAAAAATTAAAAGAAATCCAGTTTATAAAAGTAAAATTTAAGATAAAAAATACTATGTATTTTTTAATTAATTTTATTTGATCTATGATGATTAGAAATTAGTCTGATAGCAAGTAATTTTAAAAGTCTTTAAGTAAGAGTCAATCAAATCGAAGCTACTTGAAAAATTTTAATAGGCCAACCAAATGTTAGTTTTAGAATAGAAAAATAGAAAACATCCATAATACTCACAATGGTTTAAAAGAATGAGATAGACCTGCACACACTGGCACTGAATTCTGTCAAAGATATATTGTAGTTATACACACACAAATTACAGAATATATGCATCGTATGACCACATTCTTATAAAAGGGTATATTTTGGAAGCTGGCTAAAGGGTTTTAATAGTTATAATGATTGGAATGGTGCTACTGACATTTAGGGAATGGTAGTGAGAGATGTTAAATATTCTGCAGTGCAGTATGCGATTGCATAAACAGAAAAAAACTTACCAGAGATTTCACAGCTTTAAAAATATCTCACTACATACCCATGTAGGCTAAAACAAAACAAAACCAAAAAATGGTTAATCCTTATCCTTATCGGAGCCTAGTACTTAAATCTAATTTGCATATACATAGTGGGAAATATTTAGTTTACTTTAATATGCATTTTTGTGGGAAAAAAAAAACACCTAAACTAAACTAAGGGGAACAAGAGGTTTCTAGAATGTTGGAATAAGGAGCTCAGCAGAAGCTCTCTTCAGCAAACAACAAATTAATTCATGAATTTTTAAAGTCATTTAAAGACTCTGAAGAGTCTGAAATAACTGCAAGTGGCAGGCCTTCCTCATGCTTCAACTCCTGCTTGCATTGTTTCTTCTTTTCCTTTCCACCTGTCTAAATCTTACTCTTTCTGCAAGGCTCAGTTCCAATACTATCTTCTCCATGACACTTCTCTACTCTCATTACTCTCTTCTCATAATCCTTAGCATAGTTTTGTATCAGTAATGATTCATGCCCTGGTTAACTCTGGGCAACTCTTGTGCAGCAAACATTCATAGGCATTGTCTATGAGAAAGGCTCTGTGTTAGGCATAGTAGGATATAATGAGAAGACGTGGTTCCAATTTGAAGGGATCAGAACTGGTTTCAGGAGATACTTAAAACTCTTGAAATATGGGGCATGATGAGATGAATGCAAAAAGTAATACTAGTAATTTAAAAATTAGAGACTCTGGAAATTGTTCTAGAAAACAGTGTAAATAGAGGAATGGTCATTCAAGAAAATATAATAAATCCCCTCAAAGAATGGCAAGAATCTGTGGTCTTTGAGCCACAATCTCATCCCTTACCACCACTCTCTAGCAACACGCATACTTCAGAAGCTCTATACAGGGCATCTTACTACAGGCAGATAATATCAAGAAGATTGGTTCCTCCTCTCAGTTATTATTCTGGGATTGTGGTTATACCCTGGGAGGGGCAGCCTGCCTGAATTTCTTATTTACTGCCCCAGCTCCCTGTTACAGAGGTTCTTTTCCATGTAGGTGCATATTTGATAAGACCGGGTCTTCACTCACCTGACACTCTACTTATATGGTGGAAATTCTTATCCAGGCATATCAAACCAAGAATTCTAGGGCCCCAAGTACCCTTACCTTGGCTCACTTTCAAGTCAGATGTTCATGTTGTAGGGAGAGGGACCAAGCTGAGAAAACCAGTGATTGCCAACCTACCCAATGTCAACTCATGGAGAGAGGGTGTCATTCCAGCAAACATTCTGCCTAGGGGGCTGATTTTATTTGGATCAAAGAATGGAGGCCTCCATGCCTAATGGTATAGTCAAAAGAATACAGATCTAGTTGGAGAGAAAATGAGAGGAAGGTGATAGGTTAATTATACAAGCAAAATGGCAGAACAGCCAGAAGTTTAATAGTGAGGACAAAAGGAAGCCTGGAATAGGCCTTTAAGGATCATTGTCAACTCTGGAAATTGGGAAACTTGTGTATATGCATTTGGTAGAATTCCAGAGCAATCAGAGCAGGATGTGGGATAGCCTTGAAAGCATCCCCAAGCCACAGACAGACTTAAAAAAAAAAAATTATCCATTTATTTTAGAGAGAGAGAGCAAGCAGGAGTGAACAGGGAGAGGGGCAGAGGGAGATGGATAGAGAGAGAATCTCGAGCAGACTCGCCACTGAGCACAGAACAGACTCGGGGCTCCATCTCATGACCCTGAGATCATGACCTGATCTGAAATCTAGAGTTGGGCACTTAACCAACTGAGCCACCCAGGCGCCTCCACAAACAGACATAAACACAGGGTGGAAAAACCACTGATGCAAAAGTTAAAAAAAACAAAAACAAAAACAAAAACAAACAAAAAAAAACCTCTGGCCAAACACCGACTAAATAATAAACCTCTATTAAGTTAATTCAAAAATTCAGAGTGAAATGCAAATTAACCCTCATCCCTGGCAGTTTAGAAGACTGAGTGCATGCCCAAGGCTAAACCTTCTTGGGAGTGACCAGAGAGGATACCTCCATGCTAATGATCTTTGGCTGGGGGCAAAATAAGCCACAAACATCTAACAGGAAATGGTATGATCTAAATGGCCAAGAGGACTTAAGTAAAACCTTCGTAAAATGCAGCTTATATCAACTTAGGGATGACCCATAGGTAGCCTGACTAAAAGATAAAAGCAAGGGGAAATGATCTGAAAGGGGACATCAGAGGCTTCAAAATACTGGAAAAAGTGATTTCACAGAATTAGTTTTGCAAAATCACTAAATAAAAATTGACTAAGCTAATAACAATGGAACAACCTCTGGGAAGGGGAAATTGGTACTCAGAGTTGCTATACCATATTATCTAAACTGTCTGCTTTTTACCAGAAAATGACAAGTCATGGAAATAAACAACAAAATGTATGACACATACAGGGGGAAGAAAGCAGCATTATAAACTGCCTGTGAAGGGGCCCAGATGGTGTATCAGAATTCAAAGACTTCAGTGTGTCATGAATACGTTAAAAAAACTGTGCTTTAGAAATAAAGGAAAATACAAATACAATGTACCATCAAATAGGGTATCAATAAAGACATTTAAATTATTACAAATAACAGAATGGAAATTCTGAAATTGAATGACCAAAAAGGAACATCTTTGAGAGAAACTTAACAACTATTTCTAACTACTAGAAAAAAGAAAAAGCAAATTTGAAGAAAGATAAATAGAAATTATGAGGAACTAATAAGAGAAAGATTAAAGAAAAACTATAATGTCTAAAGGAAACGTGAGACACTATTAACTGGACAACATATGAGTAATTGGACCAGAAGAGAGAGAGAAAAAGAAAAAGAAATATTTGAAGAAATACTGATTGAAAAATTTCCAGAGTTGATGAAAAGGTGATCTGCTGACTTACTGAAGAAGCTCAATAAACTCTAAAGAAGATAAACACAAAAAGCTATATTCTTACAAGCATCATAGTTAAACTATTAAAAATGAAAGGCAAAGAAAACTTGAAAACAGCAAGAGAAAAACTAGTCATTATTTATGAGAGTCCCAATAAGAAATGAGCTGATTTATCATCAAAAACAACAAATTCCAAGAAACAGTAAACAATCCCATTTATAATTGCACCAAAACCCATATGATACTTAAGAATAGATCTGCACTCTGAAAGCTATAAAATACTGATGAAAGAAATTGAAGATGACATGAAGAAATAGAAAGGCATTCCATGTTCATGGATTGGAGGAACAAATATTGTTAAAATGTCTAAATTGCCCAAAGCAATCTATACATTTAATGCAATCCCTATCAAAATACTGTTCTTCATAATTTCTATTTATCTTTCTTCAAATTTGCTTATTCTTTTTTCTTGTAGTTGTAAATAGTTGTTAAGTTTCTCTCATAAATATTCCATATTGGTCATTATAGTCTCAAAATACCAAAAGAAAAGCAAAACTGGAGACATCACAATTCTGGACTTCAAGTTATATTACAAAGCTGTAGTGATCAAGACAGTATGGTACTGGTACAAAAACACACACATAGATCAATGGAAAAGAATAGAAAACCCAGAAATGAACCCACAGTTATATGACCAATTAATCTGCAAGAAAGCAGGAAAGAATATCCAACAGTAAAAAGATAGTCTCTTCAATAAATGCTATTGGGCATGCAAAAGAATGATACCAGGTCACTTTGTTACACGTACACAAAAATAAATTCAAAATGGATGAAAGACCTAAATGTGAGACAGGAAACCAACAAAATCCTAGAGAAGAGCACAGGCAGCAACCACTTTGACATTGGCTGTAGCAACTTCTTACTAAATATGTCTCCTGAAACAAGGGAAACAAAAGCAAAAATAAATTAACTGGAATTTTATCAAGATAAAAAGCTTCTGTACAGTGAAGGAAGCAATCAACAAAACTGAAAAGCAACCTTTGAAATGGGAGAAGATATTTTCAAATGACATATCTGATGAACATTTAGTATCCAAAATCTATAAAGAACATACGAAACTCAACACCCAAAAAACAAATAATCCAATGAAAAAGTGGGCAGAAGACATGAAGAGATATTTTTCCTAAAACATCCAGATGGCTAACAGACACATGAAAAGATGCTCAACATCACTCATCCTCAAGGCAATACAAATTAAAACTACAATGAGATAGCACCTCACAGGAGTCAGAATGGCTAAAGTCAACACAGTAAACAACAGATGTTGGCAAGAATGTGGAAAAAGTGGAACCCTCTTGCACCGTTGTTGGGAATGCAAACTATACAGGCACTTTGGAAAACAATACAGAGGTTCTTTAAAAAGTTAAAAGTAGAGCTACCCTATGACCCAGCAATTGCACTACCAGGTATTTACCCAAACGATACAAAAATACTGATTTGAAGGGGCACATGTACCTCAATGTTTATAGCAGCATTATCAACACTAGCCAAATTATGGAAAGAGCCCAAATGTCCACCAACTAATGAATGAATAAAGAAGAGGTGGGGCACATATATATATATATAATAGAATATTACTCAGCCATCAAGAAGAATCAAATCTTGACATTTTCAATGACTTAGATGGAGCTAGAGTGTATTATGCTAAGCAAAATAAGTCAGTCAGAGACAGACAAATACCATATGATTTTACTCATATGTGGAATTTAAGAAACAAAGCAGAAGAACATAGGGGAAATGGAAAAAAAAGAGACAGGGTAGCAAACCATAAGAGACTCTTAACTAGAGAGTGTAAACTGAGGGTTGATGGTGGGCAAGGGATGGGCTAACTGGGTGATGGGTATAAAGGAGGGCACTTGTTGTGATGAGTACTGGGTATTGTATGTAAGGGATGAACTACTGAATTCTACTCCTGAAACCAGTATTAACACTGCATGTTAACCAGGGGGAATTTAAATTAAAACTTGGAGAAAAAGAAAGAAGCAATAGAACATATTCAAAATGATGAAAGTAAAAACCAAAACAAAAAACTGCCAATCAAGGTTCTATTATCCATCTTATAGTAATTATAACTAATTTCCCAAATTATGATAAATGAAGACATTTCCAGATAAATGAAAATAGAATTCATTGCTTGGAGACATACCTTACAAGAAATTCTAAAGGAAATTCTTCAAGGTGAAAGCAAGTGACATCAGAATGAAGTACAAAACAATGAGCTCTGTTTAAGATAATTATATAGGTAATTACAAAATACTGTATAATTACATTTCTCCTTTTTCTCTTGACTAATTTAAAAAGCAGTTGTCTAAAACAATATTATGTAATTGTACCGCTGTACCTATAACATACTGAAATGCAATATATTTGACAATAACAACACAGAAAAGATGGGTAAGGAAAAGCTGTATTGGCATAAACAAATGACACCAATTAGCTTCAAATCCACAAGAAATGAAGAGAAAAGAACAATGGTAAATAAAAATGTTATTATAAAACAAATTCTGTAAGTATATATTTACTCTCTTCTCTCGCTTCTTTAAAATGCATAATATAATAAAAAATAACAATTGTAACAGTGGGTTGTCGGATTTAAAGCAAATATAGATATAAATATGTATACAAATAATAGCATAAAAAGTGGAGGAGGGAATGAGCAATATTGGAGGACAGTTTCCACATCTCACTGGAACGAAGTCCAAAAGCTGGAGTCCAATAAGTTAAGATTTATATTGTTAGGTCCTAGCACAATGACCAAGAAAATAACTCAAAAGATAACTTTAAATCATTAATTAAATTAAAATTTTACATGACACAGTATTCATTTAATGTAAAAGGAATCAGGAAATGATAAATAAAAGAATTAAAAGATAATAAATATATAGAAGACAAGAAACTAAATGAAAGATACAAATCAAATCATATCAGCAACAAGATATGAAAGAAGTAACATCCAAAAGGCAAAAGTTGTCAGGCTGAATAAAATAACAAGATTCAGATATAGGCTTTCCACAGGTGACATTTTTGAGATTTAAATATGCAAATAGATTGAAAGTTAAAGGACCAAGAGGAAATGCCATGCATATCACATAAAAAGAACTGAAGAGACACCCTAATACCAGACAACAGTTTTCCAAAGAATAAATGTTACTAAAGGGACATTTCATAATGATAAAGGATCGATATATACCTTTATCTACCTAGCTGTGAAGCAGAAAACCTAGGAATCACATTTCCTTCTCTTTTCCACTGATTGAAATCGGCCTCTCAAACATTAAGCACAATGATTATTCCAAACACCCTCCTGATCTTTTCCAGTTTTCTCTAGCCCACTTACATTGCATTTCATGACATAAACTTTTTCAATCTTGATTGCCTCATTGGGCAGCAAATAGTTTCTTTTGGTTTTAATTTGCATCTCCCTCATAACTAATGTAATAGACTAAATGTTTATGCTGTTCGCCCCCATACTCATATGTTGAAATTTAAACCGCACTGTGATGGTATTTGGAGGTGGGGCCTTTGGAAGATGGGTACCCTGATAAAAGAGACCCCAGAGAGATCTCTTGCCCCCTGACCATATGTGGTTACAGTGAAAAGACAACCACCAGACAAAATCTGTTGGTATCTTCTCAGAACTTTCCAGCCTCCAAAACCATAAGAAATAAACTTCTGTCGTTTATAAGCTACCCAGTCTATGGTATTTTTGTTATAGCTGGATGGTTAGACTAATATAAGTTATTAGTTCAAATTTGTCTAATATGTTTGTGAAGTGTCTGATCAAGCCTTTGCTCCCACCCCCTTTTTGGTGTTTATAGTTTTTGTTTCCTCTTTTTTATTTGACCTATAGTTATTGATTAGTTATATTCTGGATTCAACTCCATTGCTACATATATATGCAACATACGTGTTTTGCGAATGTTTTCTCTCCCTTTGGGGCTTAACTTCTAAATTTGTTTTTTTACAGGGTTGTTTTATTAAAAAAAGTATTTGTTTTACATAAAGTCTAACTGATCATTTAAAAATTGTTTTTGTTTTAGAAATATTCACTTGTCTACAGATCAAAGAGATAGTCTCGTATTTTCTTCAGGAAGTTTCAGAATTCTACATTTCACATTTAAGCATTTCTTACAACTCATATTAATCTTATGTATGATATAAGGTAAGGCTCAAGTTTCATTTCTTTTTCATTATGGATTTTCAGTTGTTCTTAGTACAATTTTTTTAAAATGTATTCTCTTCTATCTTGAATTGCTTTGATAGCTCTATAAAAAATAAATTGGCTGTATTACAGATGTATTTGCTGGCTTTCTATTTTTTCCATCGGTATATTCATCTTTTCTAATACCAATACCACATTTTCTTAATTAATATACCTTTACAGTAAGTCTTGAAATCAGGTACTGAATGTCTTCCAAGGTTTATTTGTTGTTGTTCTTTTATTTTTAAAGGTTATTTTAGCCAAATTTTTTCCTTCACATTTTTAAAATAAAACTAAAAACAAGGCTATCAGTTTCTAAAAGAAAATTATAAAAACGATTTGAATTTTCTGTTGATTAAATTGAATCTATAAGTTAATGCAGATAAATGAGATTTAAAAAACATTGAATCTTCTACTTTAGAAAAGCTCTTCATTTATAAAAGTCATCTTTCAGAAATATTTTTATACTTTTTAGTGCAGAAGTCTTGCCAATTTATACCTTGTTATATATATAACAGTTGTGTCTTTTCCAGAATGTCATGTAGATGGAATCACACAATATGCAGCTTTTTCAGACTGGTTTCTTTTACTTAGTAATACACATTCAGGGTTCCTCTGTGTCTTTTTACAGCTTGCTAGCTCTTTTATTTTTAACACTGGATAATATTCCATTGTCTGGATATACTATAGTTTATTTATCCATTTACCCTTTGAAGGACATCTTGGTTTCTTCCAAGTTTTGACATATTATAAAGCTGTTACAAACATCTGTTCTTAGGTTTTTGTGTGGACACAAGTTTTCAACTTCTTTGAGTAAAAACAAGGAGTTCGCGATTGCTGGATCATATGGTAAAAGAATGCTTAGTTTTCTAAGACACCACTGAAGCATCTTCCAAAATGTCTATACCATTTTTCATTCCCAACATCAGTGAATGAGAATTCTAACTGCTCTACAATCTCACCGGCATTTTGTGTTGTCAGTGTTCTGGATTTTGGCTCTTCCAATAAGTATGTATTTGCATCTCACTATTTTAATTTGCATTTCCCTGATGACATATAATGTGAAATATATTTTCACATGCTTATATGGCATCTGTGCATCATCTTGGGGAAGTGTCAGTTAAAGTCTTTGGCCTGGGAGCACCCATGTGGCTCAGTCGATTAAGCGTCTGCCTTTGGCTCAGGTCATCACCCCAGGGTCCTGGGATCAAGCCCTGCATTGCATCGGGCAACCTGCTCAGGAGGGAGTTTGCTTCTCCCTCTGTCCCTCCCCCCATACTTTCTGTCTCTCAAATAAACAAATAAATTTTTTTAAAAATAGTCTTTGGCCTGTTTTTTGAATTGGAGTGTTAGTTTTCTTATTGTTGAGTTTTAAGTGTTCTTTGTAAATTCTGGTTATCAGTGCTTTAGCAGATATGTCTTTTGCAAATGTTCTCCCCAGTCTGTGGGTTTTCTTATTCTCTTAACACTGTCTTTCACAGAGCCAAAGTTTTTAATTTTAATGAGGTACAGCTTATCAATTATTACTTCCATGGATCATACCCTTGGTGTTGTATATTAAAAGGCAATGTCATACTCAAGGTTATGTAGGTTTTCTTCAATGTTATCTTCTAGGAGTATATGTTATAGATTGGCTATTTACATTTAGGTCTGTGATCTATATTGAGTTAATTTTTGTGAAGGGTGTTAAGTTCTGTGTTTAGATTCATTATTTTGCCTTTGGATGTCCAGTTATCCTAGCACCGTTAATTTAAATAAAACTGTCTTTGTTCCATTGTTTTGCCTTTGATCCTTTGTCAAAGATCAGGTAACTATATTTGCGTGGGTCTATTCTGGGCTCTTTATTCTGTTCCCTTGATCTATCTTTATATTCTTTCATCGAAACCACATAGTCTTAATTTCCTATAACATTACAGTAAGTCATAAAGTCATGTAGTGTCAGTTCTCCAACTTCGTTCTTCTTCTTCAATACTGTGCTGGTTATTCTGAGTCTTTTGCCTCCCCATAAAAACTCTATAATCAGTTTGCCTATATTCATACATACACATACACACACACAATTTTTCTGGGATCTGGATTGGGATTGTACTGTATCTTTAGATCAAGAACAGACATCTTGACAATATTAGGTCTTCCTATCCATCTGTGTGGAATATCATCTTATTTATTTAAATCTTTTTTTATTTCATTCACCAGGGTTTATTTTTTTCCTCATATAAATTTTGTATGTGTTTTGGTAGATTCATACCTATATATTTCATGTTTGTGTAAATGGATTTATGTGTAAATGGATTTATGGTTTTAATCTCAAATTTTATTTGTTCACTGCTGGTATATAGGAAAGTGATTAAATTTATGTATTGACCTTGTATCCTGCAATCTTCTATATGTCAAATTTTCTTTTCTTTTCTTGTCTTACTGAATTAGCTAGAACTTTTAGTATGATGTTGAAAATAAGGGGTGAAAGCAGACATCATTGACTTGTATTTTCCTAGAAAAAGCAATAATTTCATAGTTTAGTTTCTTAGGTTTGGATTAGTGATTTTACAAGATTTCTAACTTTTGTTGTTATATGTAGCACAAAAAAAAATCATGATAAAATTTGCATTATATAAAGTAATGAACATGTTTATAAGTATTTACATGATTGATACTACATTTAGTACTTCTTTTTAAGACATAAACAATTATTTTTCCAATGTTTAATAACACTTTCCATTTTCTTAAGTATTTAAAGGCTATAAGTAACAGTTATATTTATCAATTATAATTTGATTTAATTTATTGTGTTATTACATATTCTTGGGAATTGTGTAAATATGAAACTCTGCCATCAAAATTTTAAACATTTATTCAAGGATATTGCTCATTTTGCATTATAAAAGAAACATTAAAATTCACTGATAGTAATTCTAAACAAAAATAAAACAACACAGATATGATCAAGTCTCTATTAACCAAATTTTCTTTACTCATCTTTTGTGGACACAAATATTTTCTATTCATCCTTGCAATTAGATGCATCCATATCAATGTGTTTCAATCAAAGGAATTTAAACAAATTATATTTTGTATTACTATGTTAGGACTTTTTTTTCGTTCTTTTCTTTTCTTTTCTTTTTTAGACCTATGCCTCCTATATACTCCTCTTCTTTTGTGGAAAATGAGTATATAAGAGATGGCAAGGCTGAAAGATCAAAGAACTGACTTTCTGTCTCACAAGCTGGGGTAACGTCTTTGTTGTTGCCCTGAAAATGTAGATTGTCACAAGAAGTCAATCTTTTATTTCAGGAAAGCACTCATTGTCATTGTTTCTACATTTGTAATCTAAAATAATCTTTTTTGATATAGAGCATATATGTGGTAAGAAAAACATCCTAAAATATTTTATAAGCTTTCTCTGAAAAGGGATTTCTCTCTTATTTGAATTTAGCATAACTTATCATTAAATTTTAGGGAAAATAGTATAAAGAGACTTATACTGAGACAAAATATTTCATTTAAAAAATAACTCTTACTTGTTCCTAGGAAAATTGGCACTAGAGTTTTTTCCAGAAACTTCAAAAAAGTTGCAAAAGTAATGGACATACTTAAAACATCGAATTCTATTATATGCTTTTAGTATTTAATGGCATGTATAGTCTTTTTTTTTTTTTTAATGTAAAGCAATGCAACATAATGGGTTTGGCAATGTTTAACAGAAAACAACTTCTTAGAACACAAAAGTAAAACTGATGAAGACTGTTACTCTAAAAATGCAGTCATACATAATACTGGCAATAGAATATTCCTCCTGTTACAAATATGTATTAAGCAGTTTTTACATAATCCCAAATCTGTCTTCAAATTACTTGAGTTAATTATTTCAGTATAACAATGTATTGAAACATTTGATTTGGGAAATATTTTCCTAAAAGTAAAATATAGTGGTAAATAATTTTAATATCTCTACTTAAATCTTTTTTATTTGTAGAACATGTCTTTTTAAACATGAGCCGATGAGAGAGTAGCTCTGAATTAGTATGCACTAATTGGCATGTTTATCTCTATTGATTTCATTCTACTCAAAATCTGCTAATTTCATGTAATCATAGCTTATTATAGCCTGAGGGGACCTCAGAGATCAATTTGTGATTCCTAGCCCCTCCGTTACAGATCTGCACATTAAGGCTCAGAGAAGTTAAATGATTTTTCTCAGGTCTCACAGCTTCTTAGCAACAGGACCTGTACTAAAACCCAGGTTGTATTTAATTTTAAGTGCTAAGATAACATTTATTTTTTCTTAATTAGATATCTTTTATTTATCATAGGTATTTTCATTGGACTTTCTAGAGAAGCATTGAAATAACTAATAATATACTCTATGTCTTCCATACAAACAAGGGCTTTAGATATTTTTTAGTGGATAAAAATGAAAGTTCTTTTCCTCTTATTCTATTTATCTGTATAAACATATTATGGCATGAAAATCTTGCAACATATGTTTGGAATAATTGCCATAACCATCTTCAGTTAAAAAGCCTGGTTATAATTTTTAAAAAATTTTTATTTATTTATTCATTTTAGAGACAGCATGCACATGTATGAGTTCGGGGAGAGGCAGGCGGATGGAGAGAGAGAATCTCAAGCAGACAGTGCTGAATATGGAGCTTGACATGGGGCTCAATCTCACAACCCTGAGATCATGACCTGAGCTGAAACCAAGTTGGATGTTCAGCTGATTAAGCCACCCAGGCACCCTAAAAGCCTGGTTGTAATTTTATTCTAAAAGATAATACTGGGGCACCTGGGTGGCTCAGCCAGTTAAGCATCTGCCTTCCTCTCAGGTCATGATCCCAGGTTCCTGGGATTGAGTCCCACATCAGGCTCTTTGCTCAGCAGGGAGTCTGCTTCTCCTTCTGCCACATGTATGGTCTAGTCTAAAAGCTCTAGTGAAAAATGTAAAACATGATGTTTTTAATATATTCAGCATGTAGATTAAATACAATTTTAACAGTATTGATTAAATACAGCAGAATCATGATAGTACAAAGGTTTCCTGATACCTGTTCTGCCATAAGTCTTTATCCTGAAACACAGTATCAGATAAGATGTGCTTGTATATGTGTGTGCATTAATTTAATGTAAAATACTTTTCCTATTCCAATTTTGCAAAGACTGCATTGTATAGTATTTTCTTGAAGCTTCTATAAGACTTGTAGGATTTTGATACAAACAAATGGAAAGATATATCATGCTCATGGATTGGAAATCTCAATACTGTCAAAATGTTCATAGAACTCAAAGAAATCTATAGCTCCAATGCAATTTCTATCAAAATACCAATAGTATTTCCCACAGAACCAGAACAAATAATTCTAATATTTGTATGGAACCATGAAAGACCCCAAATAGCCAAAGCAATCTTGAGACGGAATAACAAAGCTGAAGGTATCACAATCCCAGATTTTGAAATATAATACAAAGCCATAGTAGTTAAACAGTATGGTAGTAGCACAAATATGGGCAAATAGATCAACAGAACAAAATAGAGAACCAGAAATAAACCCACACTTATATGACCAATTGATCTATGACAAAGGAAGCAAGAATATACAGTGAGGAAAAGTGGTGGTGGAAAAACTGATCAACTACATGCAAAATAATGAAACCTGACCACTTTCTTGCATCACACATAAAAATAAACTTGAAATGGATTAAAGACCTAAATGCAAGGCCTGAAACCATAAAACTCCTAAAAGAAAACATAGGCCATAATCTCTTAGATATCAGCCTTAGCAATATTTTTCTGATTCTGTCTCCTGAGACAGGTGAAATGACAGCAAAAATAAACACCTGTCAGAATGGCTAAAATTAACAACACAAGAAACAACAGATGTTGGCAAGTATGTGGAGAAAGGGGAACTCTCTTGCACTGTTTGTGGGAATACAAACTGGTGCAGCCACTCTGGAAAACAGTAAGGAGATTCCTCAAAAAGTTAAAAGTAGAAAAATCCTGTGACCCAGTAATTGCACTATTAGGTATTTACCCAAAGGATACAAAAACACTGATTTGAAGGGGCACATGCATCCCAGTGTTTATAGCAGCATTATCAACAATAGCCAAATTATAGAAAGAGCCCAAATGTCCATTGACTGATGAGTGGATAAAGAAGAGGGGGTGTATATATATAATGGAATATTACTCAAAAAGAATGAAATCTTGACATTTGCAATGACTTAGATGGAGCTTGAGTGTATTATGCTAAGTGAAATAAGTCAGTCAGAGAAAGACAAATACCGTATGATTTCACTCATATGTGAAATTTAAAAACAAAACAGAAGAACATTGGGGAAAGGAAAAAACAAACCACAAGAGGCTTAATTAGAGATAACAAAGTGAGGGTTGCTGGAGGGGAGATGGGCCAGGCATGGGCTAGATGGATGATGGGTATTAAGGAGGGCACTTGTGTTGAGCACTGGGTGTTGAATGTAAGTGATGAATCTCTAAATTCTTCTGAAACCAATATTATACTACGTATTAACTAACTAGAATTTAAATAAAGATTTGAAAAAAAAGAAATAGTTTGTAACTACTAACTAAAATGTTTTTGCACAGTGAAGGAAACTATCAACAGAACAAAATGGTAACCTACTGAATAGAAGATATTTGCAAATGATATATCTGATAAAGGGTTAATGCCCAAAATATATAAAGAACACATGCAACTCAACACCAAGAAAACAAATAATCTGATTTAAAAATGGGCAGATGACCTGAATAGACATTTCTCCAAAGAATACATACAGATAGCAAACAGACACATGAATAGATGTTCAACATCACTGGATCATCAAGAAAATACAAATCAACACCACAATGAGATATCACCTTATACCATTCAGAATGGCTGGTATCAAAAAAGCAAGAAATAACAAGTGTTGGTGAGGATGTAGAAGAAAGTTAACCCTTTGCTCACTGTTGATGGGAATGTAAATTGGTATAGCCACTATGGAAAACAGTATGGAGGTTCCTCAAAAATTAAAAATAAGAATTCCATATAACCCAGTAATTCCACTTCTAGGTATTCACTCAGTGAAAACAAAACCACTAATTTGAAAAGATATACACACCTGTATGTGTACTGCAGTATTATTTACAATAGCCAAGTTATGGAAACAACACAAGTGTCCATCCATAGATGAATGGATAAAGACGATGTGGTATATATATACAATGGGATATTACTCAGCTATAAGGAAGAGTGAATCTTTCCATTCACAACAACATGGATGGACCTACAGAATATTATGCTAAATGAAATAAATTAAATATAAAACAAATACAGTATGATTTCACTTTTATGTGGAGTCTAAAAACCAAAACATATGAACAAATAAAACAGAAATAGACTCATAAATACAGAGAACAAACCCATGATTGCCAGAAGGGAGGGAAATAGGGAGATGGGCAATTAAGGTGAAGGAGATGAAGAGGTTCAAACTTCCAGTTATAAAATAAATATATCATAGGGATGAAAAATACAGCATCGGGAGTATAGTCAATAATATTGTAATAACATTGTATGGTGACAAATGGTAACTATACTTGTTGTGGTGAGAATTTTGTAATGTATTCAGTTGTTGAATCACTATGTTGTATTCCTGAAACTGATATAATATTGTATATCAGCTAGACTTCAAAAAAAAAATGAGACTTTGCTGCTGTAGCATTTATCACTTTCTATTGTAATTGCCTGTTCACTTCTCTGTCTACCTCATTTAAACTATGTTTTCAGAAATACGACTGTCTTATTTCTCATACCATATGTTTCTAGTACAAGATAAGTATATGTTCATTAAGTATTCAATTCCAATTATTTGACTCTACCATTAATAAAACTCGTTCTGTTTAGGTCTTTATGTATCTGACAATTTTATATCCATAGTCTTCTGACTATAAAGGGAAGGTGAGCTAATGCGGGCTTTTTCTCATGCAAGCCATTCAAACGTTTGCATTTCTTTCCTTTTTGGCTCATACCAAAGTGTGTTTTATAAAAACATCTCAAAAATGTGATATATAAAATATATCCCATGGTCGTATGAAATCCATCTACTATAAAAATAATTAATTTATAAATAAATCTGCAGGTATAGAAATAGGTGTCATTTCCCCCTGTATACATTTGAAAGTAAATCTTTGAAATTAAATTTGTCAACAAATGAAATGTTTGGTTACTACCACGTATTACACTTTTTCACAGTAACTCACTGATACTGTGTAACTTCAGATAAATGACTTTACCTGAGGGGAAACCCGGTGTTAATTCAGCTTATCAGAACACGGTATTTCCTCAACTATTTCAAAATAAACAGCAGGAGAGGAAGAAATTCTTATAGAAGTTTATTTTTTTCTTCTAAAAAAATGATCATAATTGTCATTATGATCTCTGTGTGATATCAATCAAAATAGCAAGAATTAATGTTTTTATAGTTATTTCCGGCCCCACAGAGCATAGAATGTTTTGTTTTATACACAAAAGTCTCTCCAATGCACCCTCAGATAAGCAAGCTCAGAAAGGATCCTTAGTGAACAGAAAATTCTGATTATTTGTCATATGATTCCTTTCACTGATATAAGACAGGCATACATGCACACAGCCATGTTCTGGTACATCCATACTGAGCTGTAATTTATTCACAGTGGTCAATTCTGGAAGTACTCTGGATTCACTTCAATTACAATTTTGTTATATACCACCAGGGAGTCCTAAATTTTATGGAATTTTTATTTTTAACAAAATGAGATTGTCTTCATGTGTCTCTTGAATGACAGCTACCACTGACTGAGTTACGCTAGACACTGTGCTAATTACTTTGCCTTTATTATCTCAATCTTCATAATAATTCTTTCAGTTGCATAATATCTCTATTTCACAGATGATATAACTAAGGCTTACACATTGGACTACTCTGTACAAGATTCTGAGAAAAATCCATGGAAGAGCTACAATTTAAACTATATCAGTCTGCATCAAAAGCCCCCAAATATTTCCTAAAAAATTGAGAATATAATTAAAATAAAGACAGAGTAGGTGGTTTGAGTATAAATATATATGATATATTTTCTTATGTTACATGGTTCTTAAGAAACACTTTCAGTTATATTCTATATTAAATATTAATATTTAAACTTCAACACTTTAAGTCAAAATCAGTTCATAGATTAAAATACCAAGCAATTAAAGATTTATCAGGAAAAACAGATCCTCTTCCATTCTACATTCATGTTTATTTTACTTGCTTTTTTGAGATCACATGCTAAAATAATTTTACTTTCAATACATTGTCAGATTTCCACCTTCATTGCAAATAAACTAGTTGTCAGAATGATTGTCAGCATTTTAAACTGCTTATGCTATTGAAACTATCAATGTATGAAATTATACATCTAAGTGTAAAAACTTCAAACAAAGCCATCAACTTTATAAATCCTAATTAGTTTATACTTAAAGTACTCAGAACAATGTCCAGCACATAGTAAGTGTCACACATATGTTGACTGCTTCCTGCACGAACATAATTATATGTGTGTTTGTATGTGTTAATAGTATTAGAACATGAGCAGGTTAAAACACTGATTATTGTTAAAAGCAGTGTGCATGTATGTATGTGTATGAGAGAGAGAAGGAAAGAGAGGCCCAGAGAAAGAGTATGTGTGCATTTTGGTTTACTCCATAGTTGAGCTGAAATAAGGATAAGAATGTTTGGCAAAGAAGTAGGTCGATGTATGTACTGTGAAGCTCTTTTCTAGATGATGCAGTCATCCTTGTATCTTCAACTCTCAGCACATAAAAATGCTGAATAAATGGATGAAACAAGAGCAATAAATAAGTGGAAGAAGTAATCAAGCAGCCAATGTAATTTCTAATAATGATCATTTTCTTTTTGAGAGATTGGGTTTACCATACAACCCCTACCTGAAAATTATGTTAGGTATTTTTGTGAGCTGTGGTAATTGATTTAAAAATCAATCATTACTAAAGAGAAAAATAATTAGATAATGCTATAAAATCAGCTTATTGTTGTTTGTGATATTAGTATTGTCACATTAGCATATTTCCAGGTATCAAGAAAACAATCAGTTTAAGCAAAAATACACTAACAACGACTAAAGTAATTCCCACTAAGGAACCATGGTTGGCACTGTGTATTGCTGGGCATTTATTTCAGTCATCATGGTAACCATATGGGGTAAATAATTCTCTAACAGTGGATCCATACTGCTGCCAACACCATTCCAATGATTTACCCTAGAATTCAAGTCTCTATGAAGCATCATGCTTCGCTCCCAGGAGAGGATAATTGTTCCTGTGTCCTAAGACTTTGACTCTGTGTCTCACTTAACGTTAGTCAATAAAATAACAATTGTGTTAAGAGAGAACTCAGCCACTTTGTTCCTTAGTCAATGTAGTAATTGCCCAGATAAATCTGTTCCTCTCTGAAGCAATTTTTACACATGTGATAGGTTCATTGGCCTCTTCGAGACAGAATCAACAATAAGAATTTGAAAATATTATCACAAGTATAAAATCAAATGGTTAAAATGGCCTATAATGCAGAGGATTGTTTTTCTTGTTTGTTCTCTCTCTCTCTCTCTCACACACACACACATACACACACAGAATAAAGTTTACATTTTATTTAATATACAAAAAACAGTAAAATAGACTAAGGCCATACATTGAAAGGATCTAAATAATTACTTTTTTTAGTTAGTTGACTGATACATATTCAAAATTTTAATAGTTGTTTATCTCTTTACTTTATTGTTTTTCTCTCCCTGCTTATCTCTCACTCAGTTTTCTAAACATATTAAAAAAAGAAAAATGCATAAAAGTCCACAAAAACTTTGTTAATTCTTTCCTGGGCTGGTATTCTAATACTTTTCATATTAAATTCATTAAAGATGTAGAAAAATATATTTGATAACAGAATAACTGGCCCTACCCTGCTAAATAAAATACTTTAGATTCAAATTTTTCTCTAGCTTTCTGAAAACAGAGGTTTTTCAAAAATGTAATTAGTTAAAATTACATTAGTTAAAATGATTATCCATTTAAATATTATGTATATGGATTTTTAAAATAAACTTACTGATATATTTCTTATAAAAAATGTTCAAAAAACATTACTCAACACTTCACATACTCTCTTTTCTATTAATCTATTTAGCCTATTTCTTTTTAAAATAATATTTATTTATTTATTTTAGAGAGATTGAGAGCGAGAGAGAGAGAGAGAGCAGGAGCATATAAGTGGGGGGAGGGGCAGAGAGAGAGCATCTCAAGCAGACTCCCCACTGAGTGGGTAGCGCAGTTCAGGCTGCATCTCACAACCCCGAGATCATGACCAGAGCCAAAACCAAGAGTCAGACATTTAACCAACTGAGCCACCCAGGTGCCCCTATTTAACCTACCTTTTGGTTTGCAATCTTGCACACACTCTTCCTTCTATTTATAGCCTCCTATTGTTTCTGCGTGCTTCCCCTTACTAGAAATTTAACTAACAATGATTGTTATATAAATTAAAATAAGTTTAACTTTAATAGACATTTCAGTGACCTTTATAAACCCTAATTAGATTATGCTAAAAAGTACTACACATGTTAATTACACACATGTTAATTAAATGCACAAACATAATTGTGCGTATGTTAATAGTATTATAACACTGACAATCATATATTATTCCATGCCAAGCATTATTATAGTCACTCTGCATATATGGAATTATTTAGTCATCACAAGACCATTCTGAGATTATAAAGATGGAAAGTGAGGCACAGAGAGGTTAAATAAATTGACCAAGGCAACACAGAAGGTAAATAGTAAGTCAGAACTCAGCTCCAGGCAACTTGGCTACAAAGACCATTGAGGATATTAAGATAAAAGTAACATTTTCAGAGTGGAAGTATTTGTGTGATTTATTTGTTTTTTCTTTATATTTTACATGTTTATATATTTCTATCAAGAAGACTAATCATAGAACTTAAACGCTTGAAGGGATCTTAAATATAGGGATTTATTTTTATAGTTTTATTGACATTTAACTCATAAAATTAAATTTACCCATTTAATATATATTCACAAGGTTGTGCAGCTATCATTATAATTTAATTTCAAAATATTTTCATCATGCAAAAAAGAAATTGTAAAGCCGATAGCAATCATTGCCATTCCTGTTAACCGCCTCCTCCCACTCCAGTCCCACATTCCACAAATCTTCCTTCCCTATGAATCTGCCCATTTGAGACATTTCACATTAAAGGATATACATGAAATTTAATCTTTTAGGTACGCTTCCTTGACTTAAAATAATGTTTTCAAGGTCCTTCCAAGTTGTCATCTGTTTCTGTGCTTTATTATTTTTTATTACCATATACAACTCCATTGTATTTGTACACAATATTTTGTTTATCCACTTGTCAGTTTATGTGATTTGCATTGTTTCTGCTTTTTGCTTATTATAAATAATCTTGCTATAAGGAGTGAAGTGGTTGGGTCATATGGTAAGTCTTCAACTCTTCGACGAACTGTCCATCTGCCTTCTAAAGTAGGGTAAACCATTTTATATTTTCACCAGCAACATGTAGGGCTCAGAATTTTCCGCATGCTCATCAACACTTGTTTTGCTTGTTTTCTAAGTACAGCCAACCTCATGTGTGGGAAGTGATATCTTACTGAAATTTTGATCTGAACATTTCTTAAGACAAATGATGTTGAAATTGCTTCATGAATTTATTGGTCATATCATCATACGGTATTAGTTGGAAAAATGTCTATTCAAAAGTTTTGACGATTTTTTACTTGGGTTGTCCTTTTTTATTGTTAAGTTGTAGGAATGTTGTTGTTTTTGTTTGTTTTTTATAGACTCTGGATAGCAGACCCTATCAAGCAAAAATTTTCTCCCATTATTTGGATTGTATTTTCACTTTCTTGATGGGGTCTTTAAAGCATAATAGTTTCAATTTTTAATAAAGTCCAACTGATTTTGTATGTTAGTATTATATTCTCTTGTAAATATGGCAAGTTTATTTATTAGTCCTAATTCTTTTGTGGACTCCTTACAATTTTTCCAGATACAAAATTAAGTCCCCCGCAAATAGAGAGAGTTTCACATATTCCATTCTCTCCTTGGTGAATTTTATTTATTTTTCTCTTGCCTAACTTCCAAGAAACACCAGTATAATGTTGACTAGAGTGGCATGAGTCACTTGTGTCCCTGATATTAGGGAGAAAGTTCAGTTTTCCACCATTGTATATGATGTTAGGTGTTGGGGTTTTTATATATGCCCTTTAACAGATTAATAAAGTCCCATTTTTATTCCTACTTTGTTGAGTGTGTTTATCAAGAAAATGTGTTGGATTTGGCTAAAAATGATTTCTACTTCTATGGAAACACTTAATGTGGTTTCTGCCCTTTATTCTGTTGTGATATATTAAATTATCTTTTTGTAATTTGAAATCCCTTGCATTCTGAGAATAAATCCCATGTGTTTTTGTTGTATAATTTTTCTTGTATGTTGCTGGAATTCGTTTGCTAATATTTTGTGGACGATGTTTAGGTCTCTAGTCTTCGGTGCAGTGGGTTTGAGAATTTCAGGTCCAATCAACAAAAAAGATACAACTGCAGGGTGACAGTGGCACATGAGTTTTACTTGGGGAACACTTCGACAGGTTTGCCTGTGAGGATAAGTCCCTCACAGCAGCAGACCTTCTAGAGACAACAATACAGGGCCACCACCCAGAAGAAGAGGACAGGTACCCTGGGACACAGGTGAATTGGAGAGGGGATCTACCCATCCAGGGGTTGTAGCTCAGGAGCATAATGAGAGCTTCCAAGTCAGATAACTCTAAAGGCAACAGTGGCTTGGGGGTTTTTGTAGCCCCAGGTTTTATCTACAGATATTTTGGGGGTACAGTTCTGTGGAATATGCAAAGTTAGGTAGGTTCTAAATGCCTACAAAATTGCTCGCTTGAGGGTACCTGGCTGGCTCAGTCGGTGGAGCATGTGACTCTTGATTTCAGGGTTGTGAGTTCAAGCCCCACATGAGGTGTAGAGATTACCTAAAAAAAATAAAATCTTTAAAAAACAAAAACAAAAAACCCATTGCTTGCTTGGGCCATATTTAAGGCAGTTAGTCCTGTAAATATTCGAATTTGTTGCCAACAGGCTTTTGAGCTAATAGTCCTAGCTCACTGTGAAGAAGTAAACACCATAGGGTCAACACACAGGAACCAACTTTGGCTTATTTCTATAACAATAAGGAATATCAATCTGTAGTTTTCTTTTCTTTTGATGTATTTTTCTGTTTGGAGTATCAGAGTAAATTGGCCTGACGGTTAGTAAGTATTCCTTCCTTTTCTTCATTTGGAATAGTTTGAGAAAGTGTAGTAGAAATCACTAACGAATCCACCCGTTTGGGGGCTTTTCTTTGTGGGAAGTCTTTAATTAATTTAATATCTTTACTTTGCAAAGGACTTTTCAGATTTCCTATTTCTTGGGTACACTCTAATATTTGTGTCTTTCTAAGAATTTGTTTCCTTTAGGTTATCTTATAATCGTTTTTATTTCTGTGAGGTCAGTAACAATGCCCTATTTTCATTTTTCATTCAAATTTTGTGAATTTGAACCTTCTCTTTTTTGTCTTGGTCAGTTCACCTAGATGTTTGTCAATTTTATTGATATTTTCCAAGAACCAACTTTGGTTTTGTTGCTTTTTTTCCCTATTATTTTTCTCTTCTCTATTCCATTTATTTTCTGTCCAATCTTTATTATCTCCTTCTTTCTGTTTGCACTAGGTTTAGTTTGCTCATCTTTTTCCAATTTCTTGAGGTGGAAGTTGAGGTTACTGGTTTGGGCTATTCCCTCCTTTTTAATAATGGCTTCTATAGCTATAAATTCCTCAGTAAGCACTGCTTTTGCTGTATTCCATTAGTTTTTGTATGTTATATGTTTATTTTTATTCACCTCAAAGTATTTTCTAATATTTCTTGTGATTTTTTTTCTTTGAGTCATTGTTATTTAGGAGTTTGTTTACTTTTCACATATTTGTTAATTTCCTAATATTTCTTCTGTTATTTTCTAATTTAATTCCACTGTGATCAGAGACCATATTTTGTTTTATTTCAATCTTCTAAAATGTATTCAAGCTTTTTATTATAATAACAATTAATAATAGCTTTTTGTAGAATAATCATCTAACTTATGGTCTATCCTAGAAAACATTACATATTCACTTGAAAATAATGTATGTTCTGCTATGGTTTTGTGGAGTGTGTTCCTGCCATTATGTTATTACTGTCATGGAAAATACATCTTAAACAGTTTATTATAAGTCCATCAACAGCATTTTAAAATAATTGTTTATGCAGTTGTTTTTAAAATTTATAGAAAAAAGAGTTTCACCAAAAATATATTTATACTGTCCTTTGTAATACCTATGCTGTTAGCTTTACTGTTGCTTTTTATTTCTTTGCATGGATTTGAGTTACTCTCTGGTTTCCTTTCATTTCCATCAGAACGACTTCCTTTCTCTCTCTTTTTTTTTTTTTAAGATTTATTTATTTATTGGAGAGAAAGAGAATGTGAGAGTGGGGAGAAGGAGAAGGAGGGAAGCAGACTCCCTGTTGAGTGGAGCCTGACATGGGCTCAATTCCAGGACTCTGAGATCATGACCTGAGCTGTAATCAAGTCAGACACTTAACTGACTGAGGCCGCCAGGTGCCCCAGAAGGACTTCCCTGAGTGTTGCTTGCACAGCAGGTCTACTAGCAATGCATTTTCTCTATCTTTGTTTATCTGAAAAGGTCTAAATTTTTCCTTTAGTTTTGAAGGACCACTTAACAGGATACTGAATTTGGGGATGCCATTCTTTTTATTTTGACACAAAATATGTCATCTCACTGTCCTTTGGCCTCCACGGTTCCTTTTTTTTTTTTTTTTTTTTTTAAGATTTTATTTATTTGACAGAGAGAGAGACAGCCAGCGAGAGAGGGAACACAAGCAGGGGGAGTGGGAGAGGAAGAAGCAGGCTCCCAGAGGAGGAGCCTGATGTGGGGCTTGAACCCAGAATGCCAGGATCACTCCCTGAGCCGAAGGCAGACGCTTAATGACTGAGCCACCCAGGCGCCCCTAGCCTCCACAGTTTCTGATGAAAAGCAGCTCACTGGGGTTCTTTTTGTAGGTGATGAGTCATTTTACTCTTGCTGCTTTCAGTATCTTTTTTGTCTTGGTCTTTAAATATTTTGAATATAATGTACATAGCTGGATCTATTTGTGTTTACTTACTTGTATCTCATAAAGCTTCTTGAATATGTAGATTTAATTGCTCTCATGAAATTGAGAAAGTTTTCCATCACCATTTTTCGAGTATCTTTTCTGTCTTTTTCTATTATATTTCTGAGCCTCCCAATATGCACGTATAGATACATTTGAGGGTGGCTCACAATTCTGTGAGGTTCTGTACATTTTTCTTCATTTCTTTTTTTTTGTACCCCTCAGGCTGGATTATCTGTATATGATGTATACTCATGTTTGCTAATTCTTTCTTATTTGAGTTCAAACTTATTGAGACCTTCTAGTGATTAGTGTGATTTTTTGTTGTTTGTTTGATTTTGGATTAGTGATTTCTTAAAAAATTCAGTTATTCAGTTATTGTACTTTTCAACTCACAAATTTTTATTTGGCTTTTTTTATAATTTTATCCTTTTATGGTATTCTCTATGTGATGAGACATCACAGTAATACTTCTCTTTAATTCTTCAGACATAAGGTTTCCTTTCTTCCTTAAACATCTTTACAATGCTAACTTACACTCTTTGTCTCCTAAGTCCTAAATCTGGGTCTTTTCAGTGAAATTTTCTGTTGTATCCTTTATTCTACTTTGTACATGTATACTTTCCATTTCTTTGCATAACATGTAATTTATTGTTAAAAAGTGGGCATTGTAGATTTTAGATAATATTTTGTGACAATCCTGGTATCATACTCTTTTACCTCCAAAGGCAATTTTTGCCCTTGTTGCTGAGTATCTGTTTAGCTACTTTCCTGGAATACTTTATGGATTCTGTATTTCCTGTACTGTGTGGTCACTGAATTTTTGGCTACTTTGTCTATATATATATAGATATATATATAGATATATTATTATTATTATTATTATTATTATTATTATTATTTTTCAGCCTGCCTTCCGTGTTAACATCTGCCATTACCATTTAGTAGTCAACCAATGACTGGTCATATTTCTTTAAATGTCTTGACTGTATGTCTTCTGTCCTTTGACAAGCGGATCTGTGTGAGAAGACACAACATTCAAACTGCAGTTTGCAAAGCAGCCTCAGATTTCATTTCCTACTTTTGCAGCCAGAGGTCAGTGGCCAGTGCTTTTCTTTCTCTAGGTATTCTCTATGCCTGTTTCAGTCTGGTACATACCTTCAGGCTTTTAGATCAACAGGAATATGGTGGAACTTTTCAGAATTACTAATCATTCTGAAATTTGACGTTTTGTGTCTTCAGAATAGATAAATGATGAATCTGAGAAGATGAAAATTTATTTAAATAGTCATTGGCAGTGGGGGGAGGGAAACGAACGCTGAATATTGTAATAGAAATCTAAACAGACTTTCAAGTGTAAAAATTTTTCACGGTTAAGTAAAAAAAAAAGTTTGTTGTTGATTGTTACCTTAAAGATATTTACTTGACAAACTTGTTAAAATTTAGTGGAAATATGAGGTGCCATATTTTTTCTGACAGAAAAAAAAAAAAACTTTCCATTAAATGGACATGAAAGAATTAGAGTTTATGTTTGAGATGTTGATATATCAGAGTTGAGTAAATGATCACCAACAGAATAATGTAATTTTACTGATTTTTCATTAAATCACCTGCTAAAAAGATGTAAAATATAAAGCTATTAGTTATAATATATTACTACTGAAGTAATTTGTCAGTACAACTTAAATATTACCCTTGAGACTCAAATTATTATTTATAATACTTCGCCATTATTTTTAATAATGACTTAGAATTTTTTGTCAGTAAGATAAGTAAGATAAGTGGAAATGTAACCTAACCCTAAGCCCTTCAAATTGTTAAACAAGTTGTTAAAAATTGTTTCTAAGAAAATATTAAGCTCAAGCTGTTTTAAATAAATTCAAAATATTCCTTAGAATTTCCTTCTAGCTAGATTACAAAATACATAACTTTTAACCATAGATTTTTATACTTATTAGAGACCATCACCAAAGGGAATTACAAAACTATTAATTGCACTTTCCAGAAGCGAAAGAACAATATGCTCAAGGTACTTAAATAGCCTTTTGTTTATGATGCGTGACAGGTGAAATAGACCTTGTACCCATGAGAAAGTTTTATTCTTGAGGACAAGAACAAACTATCCAATAGTAAAAAGGTACAATTTAAAAGTATTAAAATAAGCAATTTGAATTAATATATCCTATGTTATTGTATTTAATCCAGCAATATGATTTTAGAAAACTGAATGTGACCAATAAAAGATACATACACACATAAAACTGTGCACACACATACTTGCACATACGAAGTCAATCATTTTGGTGAGAAGCATTTGTTAGAACCAATATATCGCAAATGGGCAGTGTTTTCACTTTTTAACAGACTATTTGGTTCTTATATACAATCTACTTTGGCAACATTTTTGCAAAACATAAAAAGAAAAATTGATAATGGTTTCATGGTCTAATAAGCATGTGTTTTGTCATGATTAGTATTTTTGTAGATCTTAGAAGTATGAAATATTTCAGTTAATACTTTAGAAATGAAAACAAAAACATTAAAATAATTGAAGAAATGTAAAATGGTGATATGTTCAAAAATTTGCATATACTTTGGATTCTCTGTGCATTTGGAACAAGATGATTTGACTACATATAACATTCTATAAAATTCGATTTTAAAAGAATGTATTTTATTTCTAATTTATTCAGTAAAATGAATAGATTATCCCCTGTTTAGAAATGATATTCTTAAGAACTAGAAAAAAATAAGTATGTACTTATGACAGCTGGCAGAATTATAAACAATATGTATAACAATGAAATCCAATGCATATGAGACATGAAGTCCAAATCTAATTAAGTAAATTCTATAAAATGAAATTAATTGTGTTTACCACCAAAACACCATCTGCTTCTAATAACTGAAAATTGTGAGGAAAATGGAAGAGCTGTATTAGGCTGAAAAATATTTCTGATTTTACTTCACAGTGGAAAACCCAAACAAGAATCTCCTAACTGTTGTACATACCACTAAAGAATTTTTCTAACCAACTATCAATTATCAGACATAAACTATTTCTGTCGTTATTTAACTATGTATGCATATTTATATCTATATTCTTTTCCATGCCTGTTAATCAAATGCATTTTGCTTTACTAGTGAGAAGGACAATTTAACAAATTATTATTGTTTTCCATATAGTCTCTGATTTTTTATTCTCACATGGTGAGTATGTAATTTTCTGGGTTAAATAAATGGTACAAGGTCAAAGCAGTGCTGAATTGCTTAAGATAAAATCAGCCGGGCACCTGGGTGGCTCAGTTAATTAAGTGTCTGACTTTAGCTCAGGTCATGATCTTGGGGTCCTGGGATTGAGCACCTCTTTGGGCTCTCCACTCAGCAGGGAGTCTGCTTCTCCCTCTCCCTCTCTCTCGGCTCCTCCCCCCCTACTCATGCACACACACTCTCTCTATCAAATAAATAAATAAAATCTTAAAAAAATAAAACTACCAAAGAGCTTATATAATAGCCAGAAACTGGATTCTGTAATTTTGACAGTTACTAATTGGTAAATTGAAGGACACATAAAATTTAATTCTATAAAATGAGACAATACTTTGAGGAGAAATACTATTGCTATGATATTTACTTATTTTTTTTTGTCCAGATAGGACTGGAGATTAAAGTCTCTAATTCTATTAATATTTTCTCAATTGGAAAGCCATATAATTTGCTTTGCAGTACCACAGATACAGTTCTTGTGCTACTCAAATTGTTTTACCAAAATAGTTTAAGAAATCTCTGGAGTATTATCTTGATAATAATTCTGAGTAAAAATATTCTTAAATTGAAATGGGAATAGGTTGCACAGCTTTGGCTCCATTTCTTTTCTCCTTTCATCAATTGGATATTAATACATTACTTTAAACTTTACCTGGAGGAATTTAAACTAAGAAATTGTAGAACTCTGAAAAGCAGGAAATCTCATGACAATTTTTGAAAGAGCTTGCCTTTTGCAATCTGTGAAAATATAGCTCACAAAAATTTTGCTTCTGTGTATTTCTAAAATGAGAGTGAGTGATTATGGTACAAAGAATGTGCTTAATTAGTTGATTGTGTAATAATCGTTTTTGAACTAATACTATTTTAGCTACGTTGACATATAACGACAAAAAAATAACACCCAACATCACTACATTATTTTTTTCCATTCTTTTCTCATGCTTGTATGCTTTTACTTTCCTATAGCCTTCTAAATTTTGTCATCTTTATTGAAGACTTCTGGGACTCTGGCATCTTATTAAGATAAACAGGATGTGATAAAGAACAACATTCTCTGGAAGTTTAGTGGAACCATCTACTTCTGCTAATACTTCCAAAGGCATGGTGTCTATAAAACTCTTCGTATAAAGTTACAGTAAAAATGGGTTAGATTTCACTGACAGTTTCAAATGAGATAAAACCTGTTTCATTGTGGAGTGTGGGAGGAGGTAGGAAATCCTTAACTCTTGGATCCTGTAGATAAGTTGATAACATAAAGCCTGTGGTAGAAGCAGAGAATAAACAGAAAGGGCCAAGCAGTCAACATGCAGAAGTATCTCAGTATAATTTGCGTGGATTGAACTGAAACAACTCTAGAATCAAGTTGAGTGTACATTCCTTCAACACTGGGGCTTCTGAGCCACGTAGACACATTAGTCTGTCATATATTAAAGATGGCCACAAATTCTTGCTACTTTTCCCATTAAGGGGTGGAGTCTAATTCTACTCCCTTTGAATCTGGGCTTGCCTTCATTATTTACTTGATCAATTCAATGTATGGGAAAGTACTTTCAGGATTTCCAAAGCTACTTCCTAAGAAGCCTTACAGCTTCTGCCTAGACTCGGAATGCTGCCATTAAGGGAAGCCAGCCACTGTGACAAAAGACCAACAACCTGAGACTGTCACACTGAACAGAGGGGAGAGAGAAGAAAGGAGAAAGTTCCTGTCCAGGTAGCCTCAGCTAGTCCAGCCAGTCCTGCCCATGGACCAGGTGTCAAACATGTGACTGAATATGACATTTTGGATCAGCCAACAGCCAGAACCAAGACCCCAGACCTGTGACTCCAGTGAAGCCACCGCACCCATCTCAGCTCCAACTGTTTGAACCACCTAAGCTCAGATGGGTCCTCTGTTATGAACTGCCCAAATTCTCACCCATAAAACTGTGAGCACTTTAAAAATGGCTGTTGCTTTGTATACTTTTGTTTTTTTTTTACAGCATAAATACCCCCAAACAAAATGAAATAGAAACACTATAGTGAATAAATATAAGACACATATAACTGCTTTTGTAGTCCCACATTTGACAGAGGAGAAATTGGTAATATTAACACTGATCATCTTTGACCAGAGGGAGAGGGTGTCAATTTGTGTGTGCTGTGTGTGTCCATATGTGTGTTGGGTAAAAGGATGTTAAATTGGATTGCAAGGGGAGCCAAGACTTCTATTATCATGCTTCCTATAGGAAATATGAGTTTTTCCCCAATTATTCTGTTTCTAGTTCCTTAATTTAAAACCTTCAGCATTACCATAAGACAGAGAGAACTACAAGAACAGATTTTTAAAAGGCAGCTAACAAGAACAGATAGGGCTCAAAATAGAGCAATTCATAGAATAATATGAAAACCAGGCAGCACGTTACAGACTGTGCAGTACATCCTGCCTTGCACATACTTAGCATTTGTGATTTTAACTATACTTGGTATAACCTGCAGTGATGAAGAGTTGAATTGAGGAATGTACATTTGCACACTCTTCTGGGGAAGATTATCTTTTAACTTGATGACCAATGATTTGACCAGCCTGTATCCACATGGATGATATTTTTGAGCATTTCTCTATTGATCATTGTTTTTTTGCCATGTTCTGTAATCATATTCTTGGGGAAAGTGTGAAAGTCACCTCAACAAAGAAAAAGGGATATGACCAAGGGCTACAGGGATATGGAAAAGAAATGTGGGCAGGAAAGAAAATGAAATTAAGAGAGCATCCCCAGGGGGCTTGTTTATTCCTCTGTTTCATACCTGTGGGTAGAGAAATACCCAGAATGATTTTCTGATCTGTGGCAATATCACCAAGAGGGGAGAATTTGGAAAAATTTCAGATCTTTTTCAGAGTGAATAAGGGAATGATTCGGGAATATAGTGTGATGTTAAATACTCCACAAGGCGGGGCACCTGGGTGGCTCAGTTGTTAAGCCTCTGCCTTCGGCTCAGGGCATGATCCCAGGGTCCTGGGATCGAGCCCCGCATCGGCTCCTCCGCTGGGAGCCTCCTTCTTCCTCTCCACTCCCCCTGCTTGTGCTCCCTCTCTCGCTGGCTGTCTCTCTCTGTCAAATAAATAAATAAATAATCTTAAAAAAAAACAAAAAAACAAAAATACTCTACAAGGTGTGAATAAATCTGGCACAAGAAAGATTTGATCTACCCCAAAAACCAGGAGATGGTGTTTCCCTACCCAGAAGTTGATTTTCATTGAAAATCTGGGTAAAAACTCATGATTCAAAGACAGATCTTGTACAATTGACTCTTGAGCAAAACAGGGGTTAGGGGTGCTGGCCCACCACACAGTAGAAAATCCTCACTTAACTTTTGAGTCTCCAAAAACTTAACTACTAATAGCCTACTGTTGATGGGAAGCCTTGCCAGTAACATAAACAGTACATTAACACAAATTTTTTCTGCTATATGTATTATATACTATATTCTTACAATAAAGTAAGCTAGAGAATAAAAATTGTTTTAAGAAAATCTTGAGGAAGAGAAAATACATTTGTAGTACTGTACTGTATTTATTTTTAAAAATCTGCATAGAAGTGCACCTGTGCACTTCAAACCCATGTAGTTCAAGAATCAATTATATTTGGCTTTCCCAACAAGACGTCTAGGTTCAAAACCCTAACTCCTCCCTACTTTCTGATTGATTTGGGTTTGGGTACACCTTAACTTATTCTTCATTTTATTTTTCTTAAAGTAAAGATCAATTGTAATCACTTCAAAACATTTTGTGAGTATTCAGTGATTTACTGTATAGAAAGCCTGTAGAACATTTCCAGTCACAGAAACACTTTCTGTGATATAATAATGATTATTACTATTATTATTATTTCTTTGCAGGACTGAGAACATTATATGCTTAGGGACTATTTTTTTATATTTAGAAATATGTAAAGATCTTAAGGTTTAATCCCTCACAATTACTGTTATATTATATCTGAGAAGTCAGCATTAATTAGCAACATTAAGCCTTGGATGCAAACTGTAAAAGCTTTTTGTTTAGGAATTCTTAATCTGCTTATTGCCCTCTTAATGTTTTAAACGGTTCTTTACATCTGTGTTAATCAAATATGTGGGAAGAATTTAGCCTGACTGTTGCAGGCAATATTCTAATGTCCTTAGAAGACAGATCAATAGCCCTCATCTTATTGTTTGTTGCCTTTGCCAAAATTATCTGTGTCTTTACATATGTTTACATATATTTTGTATAGTAAAACAGAGATTTAAAGGAAAATTGCAACAATAGGGCCATGGAAGTACCATGAATGAATGAATGCATTCATTGCCCAAAGCTGTGTGTGTGTGTCTGTGTGTCTGTGTGTCTGTGTGTAGGAGGTATACATGAAGGCATGAGAGTATCTGCACATATTTACACATATGTGTACATGAATTTTATACAGGCCTACTGTTTTGCCTGTTAATCTCATCTTACGCATGTCCTTCACAACTCAAAGAACCAAGACATCATTTCCTTTTTCCTAAATATATCATGACTTCAACAATAGTTCAAGAATTGTGAGAAAGGACTGAAACAAGATGAGCTGTAGGTAGTGAGAATTGTGGTAAACAGTGGAACACAGGCCCATCCAAAGCGAGCAGCACCTGCTTATCTCCAAACAACTGCCCCTAGAAGTTAAGAGTATTATAGAGATCATGTTGACAAGCTTAAGATCCTGCTGAGAAAAGCTGAAAATTGGAATTTTATGTAAAATATCACAATTAATAAGTGCTAAAAACTAAATATGTATTTTTAAAAACCACAGGTACCACCTTTACACCAATGTCTTTGGAATAAAATAATATACATTTTGGACTAAATCATTTTTGAGAGTCTGAAAATGGCTACATCTGTAAAGTACAACGATGAAGGGATAGAAAATACTTACTGAAAGTTGTCCATTTTGTAATCCTCCTAATGAAGATTGGTACTTCTTTATAAGATCCAAATAGAATTTTTGAAATGTTTGTGTAGGTAATAATTTAATGTAAATTTTTCCTTAATTTTAAAAGGTTGAATAAATGACAGGATTTCTATAGGACATTCGTTTGCTTTGTTCTACAGCCTGATGCTTCCTTCTATCTGTATGACCGTGGTAAATGATTCCAGACAATTGGTGTTCTCATGTCACAGGAGCACTTCTAAACCTGAATCCCTCTCTTGATATGAAGTTGTCGCCCTTTTACCTCTGCTCAAAACATCTCAGCTGATGACCCAATGTCTCATGGCTTTAAGAAAGTAGGTTCAAACCTATCCAACATCTTCTATTCTATTTCTAAATGTATAGTTATTTTTAACTGTCTTTGTCTCCTCTGTCATTGTAAAGACAAATATTGCTTAAACTCTGGGTAAGCTAACACTTCTACACATGGTTTTTATTGTAAACAACCTCACAGTCTTTACTCATTTGTTTCAACAGTTCTTACCATGTCAAGATTTGCATTCAATCAATCATTCTTCAGTAGAGATTTTTCCCCCTTATATCCACATACAAGATAACTCAGACGTGTTAAATTCTGAATATTGTGTATTTCAACATATTCCCTCCTTGACTTATTATATTATTTCTATTCCAACCATTAAAAATACTTTAAAAATATTTTTTGAAAAACTAGTCTATATTTCCTGGTCCTATTTCCATACTTCCGTTTTCCTTCATGTATGTTGTAATATTTCAGTGTCCTGATAACCCCAAGAAAGCTACAATAGAAACAATCACTCCATCATGGGGTTTTAAAATTTACCTTTAAAACATTTCTCTGAAACCTTCCATGATAATATTTCAGTGTGAAACATTTTATACATTCTCTTGTATTCAATGTTTAACCCATAATTTATGTAGAAATATATGGCTTCACTGCCAAATACTTGAGGTTTTTCTAGATATCTTATGTTTAGTGATTTCTAATTTAATTCTATTGCATTTAGAACACAAACTTTGAATAATATCAATCTATCTTTCAAAATTTATTGCAACTTAGGATTGGAATGTCATCTGTGCTGCTGAATATTCCATTTTTATTTAAAAAATGTGACTGTAGTTTTTGGATATATTGTTTTATTAATGTCAGTTAAGCCAATGGGAACCTTTCTCCCTACTAATTATTTGTCTGGTTGTTTATCAATTACTGATACTGGAGAGTTAAAAATACATAATTATGGTTGTGGATTTGTAGGGGTTTTTTTGATTCATGTATTTGAATCTTAATCATTAAGTGAATGCCAATTGAGTTTTCTTATGTCTTCTTGATAAATTGACACTTTTATCATTAGGGAATGCCCTACTTTATCTCTGGTGAGTTTTTGAAGAATACTTTTTCTATTATAAATACAGTTACACCTCTTCCTTACAGTTGGTATGTATTCTTTCAATATTTATTTTGCCATCTCTTTGTGTCTTTGTATTTCAAGTTTGTGACGGTTTTTGTGTGTGCTTGGTTTTTTGCCCTTGTAGTCTAACTTGCTTATCAAACCTGAAAATGTCTGTTTTTAATTGGAGTGTTTAATTTATATATATGATCAAATTATTGTATGTGTGTGTTTAAATCTAACATTGTCATATTTGTTGGGTTTTGTCTATAAAAGTTCTTTGTTCCTTTCCCCCCTTATTTCTCTCCCATTTTTTGGAGTAATTATCTTTTACTATTTCCTTTTATCTGCTCTATTGATATTTGAGCTCTAACTCTTTGTTTTTAATTTTAGTGGCTGCTCTAGATCTAAATTGTCCAATAGTGTAGCAACTGGGCACATACAGCCATTTACTTATTTATTTTTTATTTATTTATTTGTTTGTTTTTGAGAAAGCGAGAGAGAGGCATGAAGGGGCAGAGGGAGAGGGGGAGGGATAGTGAGAATCCTAAGCTCCTCACCCAATCCCACGTGGGGCTTCATTTTATAACCCTGAGATTATGAACTGAGCCAAAATCAAGAGTTGAACACTTAACTGACTGAGCCACCCAGGCGCCCCACATAGAGCCATTAAATCAAAATTTAAATTAATTGACATTACATATCATTAAAAATTCAGTTCTGCTGCTGATCTAGGCACCTTTAAAGGTTTACTAACCATATGTACCTAGTGGTTACAGATTGGACAACATAGGTTAATAGAATATTTCATCATCACAGAAAGTTCTAATGGACAGTGTTATTCTTGAGTGCATACTATTAATATATTTAACTGGTTACATTTGATCTTCAAATAATATTATACTATTTTAACAACAATATATGAACTTCAAAGAGAGTGAGAGAGTATGATTTCATTTGTGCCTTTCTCTGTCCTTTGTGCTTTTGTATTCCTACATTTTACTTCTCCTATGGTATAACCCCCAGAATATATTTGTATCATTTTTACTTCAGTCAATAATATTTGAAATAAATTTTTACATATGTGAACACACATACATGCATATAAAAGATCATTTTACATTATCATTAGCTTTTGCTTTTCTAGTGCTCTTCTTTCTTTCTGTGGATCTGGATTTCAGCTGGAGATAAATTCTCTAAGGCATTTCTCTGAGAAAATGCTTTTGTTTTAGCCTCATTTTAAAAAACTGTCCCACTAGATAGATTTTTTGTTGTTGTTGTTAACTTTCACAACTCTATAAATATGTTGTTCCATTGTCTTCTAGTCTCTACTGATTCTAAGGAGAAGTCGGCCACATAACAGTGTTCCACTGGGTCTAACACTCCCTGCACTGCCTGATTTGGGGTACAAATAAGACAAGGGGCCCTGAAGTGATGGCCTAGATTTGAGTACCAGGTTGGAAATTTCAAGCACACAAGCAAGGTACTGGGCTCTCAGATTGTTGAGTTTTTCCGTTGATAAAACAGGAGTAATGACAATAAACCACAGTGTACTACTTAAATAAACAAATACATATGAATGCTTTGACTGATACATGACACTTGTCAAATGATCAGTGAATGATAATTATCACTGCTATCCTGGAAGCGTTTATCTGTATATATTGCTCACTGTGCAGATTGTGAGCTATTTGAGATTTTAAAAAATACCATGTGTTATTCAGTTTTCTGTTTTCGCGGTGCTTAAAAATTTCCTCATTCTATCAGTATTTCTCTGGAGAGTAAATGTAGAAATTATCTGTGGATTTTTATTTCCATTAGTATTTATTTTGTCAAAATGAAACATTTTGAAGCATATGTGTGCTTAAGTGTGTTCCATTTTTTGTTTAGTAAATACATTTGTTTTATATGACAGGTTTTACTGGAAATACTGTCTTTTTTGTCTAGTTGATTTTCAAGGTCCATATGTTAGAGACAGTGTAATTTTCCAGTGAGAAGACAAATATTTTAATGTACAAATATGAACTTTAAAATATCCGCATTAAATGGAAAGAAGTTATTTACAAAAGAAGCAAAAAAAAGTGTTCAATAAATATTGATTCAATTATTTAACAATGGTAATTTTGTACCTGTTATACCCGGACACTGTCTAGGTGCTGATAATGTATTAATGAACTAGACAAAGACCCTAAGAGTACATTAGACCCTAATAAGAGATTATTTTTACATTGCAGAAAATGAGAAAAGTAACAATAATAATAAACATGTAGAATGAGGTTTCCAAATTCATCACCTGACAACTCTGATATGCAGAGAAAATACTCAACGCTTTTAATTTGTTGATACCTTACATTGATTTTCTTAAAAGCTACCACTGGATGGTTAATAGGAAAACAAGTGTATTTAGTTCTGTTCAATAAACTAAATTTTTGATACTATTTTCTTTTTATCCCCAGGGAAGACTTTTTTAAATAAAAATATAAATGTACAATATTCTTCAAAGGTAGAAAAATCCCTTCAATACCCTTACAATACCATGTGGTTTAATAGTAATCTTCTTTCCTTTTAAAAGTAAATATGTAATTGATAATACACAATTGATGTCTCGTGAAATGTTGCACTTCTGTTTTTAATCTTCATTGCCTTTATTTAAACCAAAAATAAGGCCAATTTAAACCTATTGCAACAAGCCAAATCAGGTCTATCTTACTTAGAGATGATTTTAAAAAAAGAATGCTAAATGATATTGCTGATAAATGCAGTCAGTTAGCTGGTAAACAGTGTATATAGTTTACTAGGGCTGCCATAACAATCCATAGACTGGTGGCTTAAACAACAAAAACTTATTTTCTCACTGTTCTGGATACTAGAAGTCTAAAATCAAGGTGTTGGCAGGTTTGATTTCTATTTCTCTTGAGCTTCTCTTTTTGTCTTTCAGAGGGCCATCTCCTTGCTGTGTCCTCACGTGACATTTTCTTTATGTGTATGAATCTCTGTTGTGGGAGGGGGGTTCAAATCTCTTCTTCTTATAAAGACACCAGTCAGATTGGATTAGGGTCCCTCTTAAAAGCCTCATTTTAACTTCATTTTCTTTAAAGGGCATACCTCCAAATTACAGTCACATTCTGAGGTACTATGGGGTTAGGGCTTCATATACTGAAATATGAATTGGTGGGGGCAAGATGTACGATACTGTATCCCAAAAGTTGACATAGTCAAACTTATCCCATTTAATATTCAGTTGCTCTGATATGTGTGGATGTATGCTGAATAACTGACAAACTATGACTGGTCTGAAGACGTTTTTCTTGCTATCTTTCTTTCTTCTGGAAAAGAAAAAGAAAAAGAAAAAGAAAACATCGCCCTGGTTACTAAGAAGCAAGGAGAGCATCACTGTCCCAGAGGGACTGAGGGAACTCATTGCCTCATCCTCCTCTCTTCTCTCAGACCCTCTGCTGTCATTACAGGGAAGTGAGGAGTGCCAGGATTGTGGTTTGCTGCTCTATAAATTACTAGGTTATGAACTTTGTACATAATTTGCACTCATCTTCTCAAAGCTCCCCCCATTTTTAGAATACTACAAAAAGTCCTCCCCATGCTGTATAGAAGTAGAATCAGAAGGAAATTTAGAATCTTTTCTACAAGCTCTGGTTCAGGACTTGAGACTAGCGCTCTGGAGTTTCCTGACTAGAAGGATAGGTATGTTACAAGTAATGGTACAAGGTATGATGAGTCTTTTCACTATTGGTTTTGTCCTTATTTATCTTACAGTTTAAGAGATTATTTCGTGAGTTTGGATAGAATTTTTAATGAGTCAATCCGAAGCTGAAAATGTGTTCAGACCCAGCATTCCTGCCCTTATCAAATGAATTTATTTTTGCCCAAGAGAAGTCCCAGCCAACTTGGCATCTTTAATTTGGGCTTGATTTAAGCATAAGAGGACTGGTAAGTTCATTTCAAAATTGGCTTTGACCTCTTATAAATAGGGATGTCAGGATAGAGAACTTCAGAAGCGCCCTATTGTGGCAATTCTTATTTGTACAATAGATCCCTCCTTATTAAGGTAGTAGGTGTAGTTTCACACAGGAAGGAAGAATATTCTCCAGTTAAAGGTCTGGCATGGTACCTATGAAGCCCTAGGACTATTACCATGTGTGAAGTTTGTTGATTCTGAGTGAAAGGCTGTGTAATGGCAGACTCAAGTATGATATTGTAGCACCTGTATTAATAATGATTTTGTAAGATTGTATTTTAATATTTAGAAAATTATCTCCTCATGAGTTTCAGGGTAAAACAGGAAAATGGGCTCTTGATTCTTCCTCTGAGGACCTTCACTGATCTTTTTTTTTTTTTTTTTTTTTTTTTTTTTAGCTTCTTAATAATGCCGGTTGATCCTTTTTTTCAAAGTCCTTTCCATTTATATAATGGTTACAAGAATCTTTAACAAAAGAATCCTCTATTCTGCTGTATTTACTGACTGGAGTGCAGACATCTAGTTTTGTTTTCTTTTTTTAAAGATTTTATTTATTATTCATTTGACAGAGAACAAGTGCAATCAGGGGAAGAGACGGAGGGAGAGGGAGAAGCAGACTCCCCACTGAGCAGGGAGCCCGATGTGGGGCTCGATAACCAGGACCCTGAGATCATGACTTGAGCTGAGGGCAGGTGCCCCTAGTTTTTGTTTTCCATAGGCTCACAATTCTGAGACTTATTCTAATTTTGTTTTAGTCTTTTTCAAAATGTTCAGCTTGGTACTGTAGGTCTGGTGATGAAACTCTTTATCTTTCTAGTTTTTGCTTGTGTATTAAATCCCCTTTTCTGGTTCAACACTATTCATAGAAAGTGGAGAAAGCCAATCACATATGGTTCAGGATCCACTCCTGAATTTTCTCTCCAAATGAGCTTCTATGATTTCCCCAAAGCACATATCCTTTTGCTGCTTGTGGGACTGAATCAGAAGAAAGGCTTTGAGAGTAGACTCCAAAGACCTTTCCCCAATTTAACTTTTCTAAATAACCCTGGTAGCCTATGTAGTTTGAAGTCTTTTAACTCATCCTCGGTGTCCTCTTGTTCTGTCTCCCATTCTAAATTTTTCAACCTAGATTTTCAAATACTGATGCCACAAAATCTATCTGTTCATCGTACAAAGCTCAGTTTATTTTTACTGCAGCAATGGAGATCACTACATGACAGGGTCTTGTAAGTAGCCAGAAGGTGGGAGGTACATCTGGGGGACTTACGAGATTTTGGAGTCTGGGTAAAGGCCAGTATCTAAATGATATAATAAGTTAGCTTTGGTGGACACACACGGAAATGATCTTAAGGTGAGGGGATTGATAGTCTTGGGAAGTACAACTGCCATTTCATGTTATCTGTTCAGGTATTGTTTATTCAAATGGAATTTTCTGGATGTCCCAGGAATGAACAGTTAAGTTATTGGCAACTGCCTGGAGTAGTAAATGCATGATGATAGAGACAGGGAAATTGTAAAGCTCTGTTAATACAGACTGTAAAATTAGTAGATACAGGTAATTTCAGTTCTCAATTTTCATCATTGAGGAAGATAGCAGGCTATATAAACTTTATAAATCTGAATATTTAGGAAGGAATAGTTTGACCAAAATAGAAAACTGATCCTTGAGATTCCTTGAAGAAGAAAACTGATCACTGAACTCACTGAGGTCCTCAGGGCATTTCCAAACATGCAAAACAGTGCTTTGTTTTTGTGTTAGATCCTCAGAGCTGCCATAACAAAGTACCAAAAACTGAGTGATTTAACAGAAATGTATTTTCTCATAGTTCTGGAGGCTAGCCATCTGGAATCGAATTCTCAGCAGGGCCATGCTTCTGAGACTCTGGATAAGATCCTGCCCTGCCACTTCCTTGCTCCAGGAGCGTTCTTGGCTTGTAGCTACATCGTTCCAAATGTCCACCTCTGTCCATATATGACATTCCTACTGTTTTTCTTCATATCATATTCCATCTGTGCTTGTCTGTCTCTGTGTCTCTTCTCGGTTCATAAGGACACCGGCCATATTGGATCAGGGTCTGCCCTACTGACCTCATCATAACTTGATTACATCTGCAATGACCCTATTTTCAAATATGGCTACCTTCATAGGTGCCAGGAGCCAAGACTTCAACATATCTTTTGTGAGGTAAATAATTCAACCCATAATAGGTTTAAAGAGACTTTTGATACCTCAGAGACAGAAAATGAAACTCAGGACCAACCAAGATTGGGAGTTGAATATCAAACTGTCTTAGCATGATGTGTAATGGCTCAAAAACTTCAAGTTCTCATATGTGGAATGTAGTGGTGGTGGGAAGAAGGGACACTGCTAATGCTGGCAAACAAGGGAAAGCATGGAAGGCTGTGTGTGGAAATTTTTGTAAGCATTGTTAGATGTCACTTCCATTAATGTTTTATTCACTCAAATTCAGCCACATAGCCACATACATCTAAATTTTACACAGGAGAAAAATATATGCAGGTATGTGCCCAGGAAAAATATGAAAAGCATTTGGTGAGTGGCTGCTACAGAAATGATTATGTGTGTACTGTCATCTAAAAATTCAGAACTACAGGAGACTTCAACAAACTTTTCTTGGAAAACAGGGGAGAAAAGGAAACTTTGTGAGAGGTTGAATCCTCAAGTCAGTTTATATGTGGATTTGAAGGTGATATTCACCATTTGGATGGTGTAAGAAGCCATAAAGCAACCAAGTCGATTTAAAATGATTCTAGAAGGGTAGTGTTCTAGGGACCTGGCAGTTGAAACATACATTCTTCTGTAAGAATCCACCATTTTTGGATCAAATAATTTCCACAAATAAATTGCTAAATAGAATGAAGACTTCACAATTAAAACATAATGATGATACACGAGAAGATTACCAGCAAAAACAGCAGAAAGTCATATTCACTTCATCTGGCTCTAGGGATACATAAAATGTAAATTGTAAGGCACTCGTGAGGCCTACCCAGTCAGAGTATGCATGTTATCAAGATTCCCAAGTGATTCTTAGGAATATTAAATTTTGAGAAGAATCTCTCTAACATAGTACTTTCCTAGGTGAGCTGCACATCAATCACTTGGAGGAGTTAATTTCTGAGTTTCACCTCTCAGTTTCTGATTTAATTGGATTTAACTTATGACCTAAACTTCAGGATTGCGCAAGAATCCCAGGTGCCTGTAATGTACAAAGCTGAGATTGCTCGCTCCACGGATGTTTTGTTTCTCCCTTGGTCCCCTCATCCTCTAGCAGAATCACTTGCACTTAGCAGAATCACTTGCACTTAGTAGGTTTTAAATAAGTGCCAATTCCATTAAGGTTTCTTTGTGCAAGCAGATTATTTTCCTTCGTGAAATTGGAATTTTGTTCAATTCTTTTTAAAGACAAGATTACTCTTGTCTTCAAAATACATCACCTGCTGTTCACTGCTTTGCCAGTCATGAGTTGAAATTTTGATAAGATAATTGAAGGCAAACATCTTTCAACTAGTCTTTTTAACAATGGCTGTAATTTAATGGACTTGATTCAGACACAAATTTCTCCTCTAAAGGAAAAAAAGCTTATAATAATGATATTATAGAATTTTAAAAATTTTACTTGTTATTAGCTAGCTAGTAAATAAATCCTCTAGCGTTTATACCAAGCAGATAAACAGGCCATTGTTAATAGGCATATTTACGTATGTGCAAATAAACACACACACGCACACACACACGCACACACAAGCCTATACTTCCAAGGCTAGAATTTTAAATTTTTTTAAGTTAAATCCCTTTTTTTAGAGATATAACTTTTCCCAGCTGGCTGTGTTTTCACTCCATAAACACTGCAATGTTCTGTACTGTTGAGTGATTCTGAGTTGATTACACTTCCCCAAACTCAGGAGATCCTGACTTTCTAGAAAAGATGCATTAAAAGGGAAAGAAAAGAAACCATTGTAGAATATAATACGTAGCAATACGCCCAAAGATTTATATAGGAAACAAGATAAAATTTGAATTTTTTTCAAATCCCAGTCATCATCTCTCCCAGTTACTATTTTATCTTTGCTCTTGTAAGATGCTGCTCTTTCAATTTTTCAAGAAGCAAGGGTAGGATACCTTGTTATGTACTTTGTCTCATTTCAATGACATAAGGTGTATAATTTTAAGTATATACAAATGAGGGCTCTTTTCATCTCCACATCATTTTAAAGTGGAAGAACAAATCTCTATTCTAGGAAAATATGAAAAGGTAATTTGTGGTGAATAATTGGAAAAAATGAAGAGGAACATTTGTCTTGTCAAGGTTTACATTTTGCACAATGCTACTTCGGACTTCTCCAATAATTTCTACATAGCATTATAATGTATTATAATCTTCATTTCAAGATTAATTCTTCCTATTTGGTATATCAAAGTTAATTCTTCCCCTCATGGCCTATCTCTATAAAGGGCTTCCTAATCCATGCTAAATGATTTGTTATTTCAATAGAACACAATCAATTATCATAAGCACTATAATAAATTCTAATACAAAAACCTACTCTCTTGGGATATCATGTTAGTTTGGGGATTTAACCACCTGAAGCTTGCCTAGGCAGTTTGTGGGCATTTGGCTTTAGGCTGCATTTCTGTACTTGTTTTGTCTGTAAACAAGGGACTTCTGCCTTCAAGGCAGTCCATCTGGCTGTTGCAGCAGACCTAAATTGCTTTGCACATTTTGGATGCGCAATTAGCCAGGCTTTCCAGTGAGAGACGAAGTGTTAGCAATTTAGGAAGCTGCATTAACTCATTCAGCCACAGAGGTGTTCTGTTGGCCTGTCCTGAGGTTTTTCACTGGCTAGACTGATAACCTGGAAAAGTTGGACGTGACAGGCTCCAGCTCCCTGGGACGTTGCAACTCAGTAACTCAAGGCCTGATGCATATTCTAATCTGCATAAAACATTCTGAAAGTATAGTTATCTTGTCCAGAATTTACAAAAGAAAGTTCAATTCCTTCTCAAAGAACATATTGTCGAGTTGATTAAGGCCAGAACAGATCAGTTTCTGCACGACCTCTTAGTTCTTAATCAATGTTTGCCATTTGTGTGTATGTATTTGCCTTTTAAATATTTTTACAATTATTCAATATTTTTTCAACTTATTTATAATATCTCTGGCTAGTAAGAGGGAATAGTAGTCATTATGAAGTTAAATTTGTCCATTTTAAGGCTACAGACTGATTCCTTATAATGTCCTTGATTATCTTCATTATTTCTAATATTTAGAAAAAGAAAATAAGATGTTTTGTATTTCTTTTTAAAATAAATGGCTCAGGCAGCTATCACTGGAGGGTATGTGTGTATATGATGGAGAGAGTATGGGAGGGAGGTAAGAGGAGAGAGAGAGTTAGAGAGAGAAACAGAGAGAAAGACAAAGAGAGAGAGATTGAAAACTGTTACAATAAATATTTCAATTGGTTCTAGACAGATGTGTTTCTCTGTCATGTGACCAAACCATTTAAGTTGATTGAATCTACAGGTCCACCACTGGAGAAACTAGTCCACCAAAAATGACCCAAACTTGTTACGCTTATAATCCTCTAATGATTCTACATATCATTTATGATAACTTGCACCATCAACTTTGTACACAAGGTATTCCATCATCTAGTTATTGCTCCATCCCCTTCCTGGTCTTATTTCTATTATCTTCTCCCTTTGTAGTATTTGCTTTAGGCTGATGAAACCAATCCAATAACCCAAAGGGCACACACTCTTTCAAGTCTAGTATCCATTCCAAACAAAAAGCCTTCTTCTTTCTTTCACAAGGTATGGATGGTCCTTGCTCATTGTTTGGAAATCATTTCAAGAGGCAGTGGCCTCTGAAAAAAATTCTGAAACCTTCAGCACAATGTAGACAATTTCCTCTATGCCTACACCTCTAAAATTTTATAAAACTCTCATGGAACAAATTACATTATCCTGGTTTTATTGATTTACTCTCTAGGTAGTCTGTACGACCCTCATAATAGGAAACAGATTTGAGTCTGTTTCCCAATGACTGGCACTGTAGATTCCACATTGCAAAGGCTAATAAATATTGGTTAATTTGTTGTAGATGATTTTTTTTGCAGCATTGTCAAACAAAATGATCCTCCTTGTTATAGCTTTTCTGAAAAAGGATAATTAGAAATTTTTTAATCAAGAGAAAAAAAAGTGTTGAGCTTTGACGTTGTTTCATGTGTGAATTGGTATAAAGATCACTTTTACAAAGAATATTAATAATCAGTTCTGGTAGCAAAGCACAGTATAATTATTTGGAAATAGCTAAGTTTTGAAAAGCTGTGACTTTTTTTGTAATGTCCGAGGACTAAGTCAGTACTAATGATCCTTGAAAGATCTAGAAATTTAATATAGTGCTTTTACTGATAAAAGATTGGAGTTCTATTTTAAACATGATAGTCTCAATAGCCCCTTCTCTCTCCCAACTAAAAAACAAGCTTTCCAATTTTTTTCCCACCAAACATGTAAGTACAATTTTATCCTATTCATTGTTTCATAGTAAGTTTCTTATTAAAATCACGAACTTCTTTTCTAGTCAGCCAGTTTTCTTGCAAAGACTGGCTAGTCTTATAACAAGAGAAAAAACATTCTATCCAAATTTACATTAAAATGAATTTTAAAGTAATTCAGAACATTGACTTTTGGCAGGATTTTACTTATTATGAAGAGGAAAAGAATGGGATCTGCCTATCAAAATAATGAAACTGAGCACACATCTGCCAAGTGCACTATGCATGTTGCTGAAATGTATTATTAACCTTGAACACAATATGTTTTGTCAAATAAAAGAAATCCCATTCAGACTGCCAATTCTAATATCAGTGACATAGCTTTATTCAAAAAAAAGTCCATGAGGTTTTTATAAATCACAAAAATGTGAGGTAGATGTATATTATTTGGCAAATCTAGTGACTTATCTATACATGAACACATGATATGAACCATGAAACTTTGTTCCTATGACTGGTTTTGTCTGATAGGAAAAAAAAAATAGCCAAGAGCCACAAATAAAAGCACATTTATTTTACCAATCTTTTAAAATTTCAAAAATACTGTTGAAAAATTATTTTAAAATATTTTGATAACCCAAGGCATCAAAATATATTTAGTCCATTCACAACTACATCTCATGGACATCACAGACGACTCTGCCAGAGTAGTCAGAGCTTTATTGTTGTAGAGGCTATGAAGATGGGCACACAGAAAGAAGTGGGATAAACTGTACTGTCAACCAGTGTATGTGAAGAAGATAGTATAGAGTCCAGGGTTCCATGATTTTCCTTGGAAATTTTTGGTTTACTTTAGGGATTTGTTTTGGTTGCTATCACAACCCTGCCTCATCTGTTGACTTTATAGTCTGCTTCTTTTTGTCTCCTGATTTTTTTTTTTTTTATAATGGATAACTCCATTGGGGGGGGTGGTTGTTTCTCCATTCAGTATTTTTTCCCCTGTAGATAATTCCATGTTTGTAATTTATTGTTGGAATAATTGTTATTGGAATAAAAGCCACTATGTTTCTATGTAGGATAAATGGAACTCTAATTTTATTCCTAAATGACCATAGAGAGTATTAGAATATGGCAGTCATAAAATAAGAAAGATACATGATGCAGACATGTTGGGAGTATATGCATCTCGAATGCTAGTTGGCCATGTTTTATATCCCCCAAAAGCCTAGAGCCTGGACTCAGAAAACAGGGCCAATAATTAGATCTCAAAAGAAAACATCCCTTTTACTGTCATTCATGATAAATATCTCTAGGGTTGACTCAGATATGGGATTAACATGACATAGTGAGATAAACTAGGAAGGAATTAAAAAGGACTTGCAAAATAAGTTAAGTGGTGAAAAGATAACTCATCCACTTACATCTTTTAAAAAAGCGATTTAAAGCTATATTTGTGACGCTGCACTGTATTTTTTTCTTCATTTTAAGGTCACCAAACTTTATGAAATTTTCAAAGTCAGATTTGTGACTATTTTTACTTTAACCATATCTATCTGAGTACAGCCTGTAATGGTGTGATGGAAACTGTTAATAAATTTTGTAACTGGGGATGCCTGAGTGGCTCAGTCAGTTAAGCGTCAGCCTTCGGCTCAGATCATGCCAATCGCTGTCCTAGGTGTTTAACATATTTAACAGGGAAAACAAAGCAAAAATAATGTCTCCTAAACTGGCATATAAATGGGACAGCAAGGAGAGCACAGGCAAAACAAAGTGAACAAGGCAGCTGAAGGAGAAGGCTCTCCAATGAGACCCAACATGTCCAGAGCACCCTCCGTTCTAGCATTCTAGTTTCTCCAGTCTTAGGCTAACAACACTACAACACCATTATATTCTGACCTACTATATTCTATATTAATGCTATATCTTCTTTATTATTAATAATTTTTGCTGGGGATATAGAGAGGATGCCATAGGGTAAAAAGAGTTGTGGGCATGCAACCTAATCCACAACTAAAATCTTATTCATGATTAGGCAATGTACCCCAATCTCATGATGTTTGGTTAGGGGCATTTTATTTCTTATAATTTTGGTTCCACTTTCAAGTTCAGAAGTCTTTGTTTTAAGATCAGACATTCTTGCTCTGCCTTCATTGCCTAAACATCATTCTCATTTTAAACAATGCAAATAATGAACATGATATTTGTAATTTTAAATACAGAATGCCAGAATGTAGAACTAAATGTTATTCAAGAACAGAAACAGGTTAAGTGTCTGTTTTGATCAATATTGGAAGATAAAAATAAGGAGATGGTGAAAATAAAGATGGGCAGATAAAGAGAGATTTTTCTCTAGCTGGAAATCAGAAAAGTAAGATATTTCAGGACCTTTGAAGACATGGCAATATATACCAGAAGATTTTAACTATTTTTAGTTTCCTAACGGGAGCTGGGATCTCTCTCTGTCTTCTTTAGCAACTTAGACATTTCTCACTAGCGTTTTTCACATCACAGCACACTGAGAAAATAATAATGTGTTAGATAAATGGAAAAGGCAAATTCTAGTAAAAACAATAATCCTGTGGATCCTGAAAGCCCCAAGTCCTACTGCCCACAGTAAGAGTTGAGGGGATCAACAGCCCAAAATTACTGTTGGAGCCATACTCTTTTGAACATCGCGGTACCTGGAAAGTTCTAGGCTGGTGGTAATGTTTGCAGTTGCATTAGCCTTTCTCTCTGCACACTTAAGTCTAATGATTTCACAAATGACCTCTAAATTCAAATATTTACATTTTTGTCTGCTGTTAATAACCAATGTATTTTACATGTCGGACCAAATCCTATTGTACTACAGGTTGGTTATTCCGCTCTTGAGCTAATCACTCTAATCATTTTTTGTTTTCTATCTTGTTACATTGGAACAAAAAACAAAACAGTGGACAATGCCACAGTGTTGTACTTTTGGCTCATGCTGTGACATAAAAATGCAGGTAAAAATCTTTTAAAAATTAAGTTTCTTTATTGGGTCCATAATATAACCATTTTAAATTTAATTTTCTCATACAGTGAATATTGATCTACTCAAAATCCAGTACACATTCTTGATTTTAAAAATACAGAGAGTTTCAAAATGATTGAAATATCATCACGGTGTGCAATTATTTTTCAAAATGCATTTCAAAGACATTTGCAACTGAAATAAAATTGTATTTCCAGGGGAACCTCACCTTATACTTTAAGATATACGTAGGTAATATAATATGTAATATCAAAGAGCTTTATTAATTAAGCATTACCACATTTTTTTAAAGATTTTATTTATTTATTTGACAGAGAGAGACAGCAAGAGAGGGAACACAAGCAAGGGGAGTGGGGGAGGAAGAAGCAAGCCTCCTGCTGAGCAGGGAACCCCATGCAGGGCTCGATCCCAGGACTCTGGGATCATGACCCAAGCCGAAGGCAGATGCTTAACAACTGAGCCACCCAGGCATCCCAGCACTACCACTTTTTGATTAGTCAAAGGTATGTCTGCCTTATATCAAATTCCACTAACCCGATAACACATATCAGGTTCCTTTGTATTCATGCATTTTTCTAATTTAGTAATTTCCAACATTGGCATATTGTAACTGAAACATAAAAACTGAAAGTATGTAAATGATTTACTAAAATTAATCACAAACATAGTTGGCTTATATGAAGACTATTTTATTACAAAATCATGATGAATTTCTGACAAAAGTCTATCCATTGGTAGGTAATTAGGAATGGAAGTCCAAGAAGAAGAAATTGTGGCAAATACTGATGATAATCTTGAAGAGAGGTCCAAGTTTTTATTTTTGTTCTTGTTTCATTTTGAGAGCAAGAGTCTTCATATTATTCACCTCTTTATTTCTACTTTATCACCAGGGAGAAGACATAAGACGGGCTTGTTCTTCCTTAAGCACTTAATGGTGCTCCTCTTTCAAACAAGGTTTTTCACCACTATTTTATACCATATGAAATGTAACTTGTGTAATCAAAGTCAGTCTGCCAATTATGTAATTTCTGCTTTGTGATTTGAGAGAACTTTCACTACAGGTAATAGAATGTGAAATTTTGAAATGTAAAAATGTTATTGGAGCATCTTTTATATTTTGGCAAACAGGTTATTTTACATTCTATAATGTAGTTAAAATTATAGATTGAATAATACATTTCCACTCTACTGAATACAGTATAACAATTTTTCTTATTAAGTGAAAAAAATATTAGCTCTATTTATAAGCTGGGATATGTTATCACAAGATGGTATAAATGTGTTTTCTACTATGATCTACAAAGTATACAAAAAGAAAACATTTTTAGTTTCTTGCAAAGCAAAACTAGATAGGGTCACCAGATTCAGATGAAACTTAAAGTAGAAAAAAATTAAAATACACATTTTAATTGGTATCTTGGAAACATGGAATAACATTTGGCTTTCTCTCTACAAGGGACCCTGTATTTTAAGATATTTAAGCAACTGTTAACCTTTTGATTAGTTTCTAAAAATTGATAAAGCTTAAAAATGTGCTTTAATTATATTAACAAAATGTGCACTAAATAAAAAAATAGCATACTATCTCTTTACTCCTCCTCTGATGTTGCCTTTTTCTAATAATTATCTAATATATCTAATATACATGTATATCTAATATACATATCTAATACTAAAGGAGTATTTCCTTTCAGTAAATAAGCTGTTATTTCTTTAAAATTTCTGTTCGCAAGAGGATGATGATAATTTTAAAGACAATACTAAGATGTTCCAATGCCATATTTGGGTGGCTGGTGAGAGAATTAAAGATTAACAAGAGAAGAGAAATATACAAAGGTTTGGTTAAACAAATCATAATACTGAATGATGCTGGGATAGGATAAGATTTGTTATAGGATTTCTGAGTTACAGGAATAGGGATTTTCCTTAGTCATTAGATGGCTAGTGCACACACTTAATTTAAAGTAAAAGAAAATGTGGTAGTATGGCCTTCTCATGCTGGTATTTTCTATACTGTATAGAAGACAAACACTTGAAATATCATTTTTTAATATGATGATTAGCTCTAAGTGTCTAAACTTGACCCCAGTACTGTATGCTCATAACATCATGATTACTGGGGAAGGATGGGATACTTTTTAAAAACAATAGCATATTAATAATTCCACCCAACACAAAAATTATGTATCTTATAAGCTCTATACATGTAGCAACATAAAACACAGTGTGTTGCTCATCAGCTTTTTGCACAGATTTTGGTTGTCCCCTCCTTGTCAGTTAAGACTTTGCTCAAATATGGCTTCTTTAGGGAGGGCACGTTTCTTTCCCACGATCCACAGGTGCAAATGACAACTTGTAACCGAACAGAATGCCCTCTGGGTCTCTGTTCATTGCTTTTTCTATCATGCCATACTGCTTCATAGCTGGAATACTTGTTCTGATGCCTGAGAATGAATGCCCAAAATGCCAAATGTACTTTAGATATAAGTAGGGCAGAACACTAGCTTTTGAAGATTTAGAAGCCTGAGATTTATTCTTGGCCATATGTAGAGAAATCACTTAGACATATGGGTATCATAGATGCCTGTGAGTATGGAACACATATTTTGTTTTCTCTTCAGATAAAGAGATTTAATCTAAATACTTTGATAGGTATATAATTGAGACCCAAGATTTTGTTCCAAATGCCATGGAAGAGACATTTTTTGACTGAAAATGCTTAAGACATAAATGAAAGAAACTGCATTAATTAAAAAAAATCCTTTGTATATTCTCAATGCAAAACCTAATTGTGAGTAGGTCTGCCTTTTGGTAAACCCACTAAGATATAAAAATAGAAAGTTTTCCCTTAACTACCCCAGTAGTTACCTCAGGTCTCTATTGTTCTCAGTGGACATTCGTGGTTGAGATAAAATGACGATGTCATCAGGAAGGAGGAAAAATCTTGTCTGTTGCAGCTGTCCTGAAAACACTTAATTTATTTAAAGAATGAAGCAAAGTAGGTAATAAAATATTAAATATACTTAGAAAATGCATTTTTTTCTTTTTATTAGAAATTTGACCTTAAAAATATTCTTTTTAGCAATTTTGCTCTAGCAAAATGAAATGATGCAATCTTAGTTAATATATTGAGTTAGTTTGCACAATTTGAATTACAGACGATCTATATTTATGTTATCAGGAACTTTCAAGAAATAAGTGAAAATGATAAGGATGTTATTTCTTAAAAATTCTCAAGCTGATAAAGAAAACAGAGTAGTTCTCAGAAATGGTCTAGTTATTCATAACACTTGGCTGCTTCTTACAGTCCATTAAATCAGGGATTGGTTATATAATTTGGTCAGATGAAATATTGACCTGAATTCTTGGGACTATGATTTGTAATAAAAAGAGCAGTTTCTTTTTTTTTTTTTCCTTACATATTTTTCTACTTTCTCTCCTAAAATGTAACAGATTACAGTGTATTCTGAATTAATTTTGTTATTATCTCCACATAGGGTCCAATTAAATAGTTTAGTAATAAGGAGGGCTCACTTCACTGGAAAGTAGCTAAATAAGTTTTTCTATCTTCTGTCTTCTCCAGGAGACTCTTTTGAGTTCTGGCGGTTTGATTGACACTTAACGTACTTTTTTAGATCTCAGATAAGAATAAAGTTAAACAATGGAATTGAATTTTACATGCTATGTGAGCTTCCAAATATTTTCATCCATATGTACTATGACATGGGATGCAGTGCCTTTCCACTTAAACAATGGTCTGATACCTGAAAACCCAAGCTTTCATGTGCATTCATTGAAATGCATTTTTAAAGGTCTCTAATTTGGGTAAAGTAATGAATTTTAAACTTTTATGAAAGCTTCCTTTTCAGAATGTGATGAAATAATTTATTTACAGAAATTGCAGAATAACTAAATAACATAGCCTGCACCTTGGACATTGTAATGATGTCCCTTCATCAAAAACTGATCTACATTTTCAGTGAAATCCTAAATAAAACTCCACTTGGTATTTGTGAAATTGATAACATGATTGTAAAATTCACATGGAAATGAAAACAGCCAAGAATAATCAATCTAACACTAAGAAAGAAAGATTAAGAAAGAAAACTTAAAGCCAGAACCTATCAGACATTGAGGATTAAAAAGCTAAAGAAATAAGACAGTGTAGTAGTGTGGTATTAGCACATTAACATCCGTAGGCTAATGACACAGGATATGATCCAGACATAGACCCATGCCTATATTACAAATTGATTCGTGGCAAAGATGACCCTGCAGAGCAGTGTGGAAACGGTGGTAAATAGTGCTGGGTCAACTGGCTAGCCATATGTGAAAAATAAAACTTGTACTCGAACTTACATAAAGAAATATCAGGCCCAAGTGGGTTATTGATCTGAAGGTCAAAGGTAAATAAAGCAAGCTTTTAGAGAAAAATATAAGGATATTTTCTTGGCTTTAGGATAAGCAATAATTCTTAAAAACTAGACAGAAACTGTGATCCATACAAGTATAACTAGATATATTAGCTCTCATTAAGATTAAGAACTTCAGATTAAGAGATCACTGAGAGAAAGGTAAGCTACCAAGCAGGGGAGATATTTACAATACATAGTACTTATATAAGCCTCAATACTATAAAAAGACTATTTTAAAAAGCTCCTACAATCATTGAGAAATAAAAGTAATTCAACAGAAAAATAAAGAAAAGACTTAATCAGCCATTTTTTTAAAAGATTACTTATTTATTTATTTGACAGAGAGAGGCAGCCAGCGAGAGAGGGAACACAAGCAGGGGGAGTGGGAGAGGAAGAAGCAGGCTCCCAGCAGAGGAGCCTGATGTGGGACTCGATCCCAGAACGCTGGGATCACGCCCTGAGCTGAAGGCAGACACTTAAGGACTGCGCCACCCAGCTGCCCCACTAATCAGCCATTTTAAAAAGAGTATGTCAAGGTGACCAATACACATTACAAGGTAGCCAAATTCATTAGCCACCTAACAGAACGACTAACATGGAAACAACAGAAAACACTAAAAGTGAATGAGGATACAGAGCTACAGGAACTTTCAAATACTGTTGATGGGAGAGTAAAAATTTTTAAAACAACTTTAGAAAACAGTTTGTCAATTTCTTCAAAATCATACTTCAAGAGACTCAGGAATTTCACTTCTAGTTACATACCTCAAAGCATTGAGTAAGTATATTTACCAAAGTGCACGTATATGAACGTTCACAACAGCAATATTAATAATAGCCATAAACTGGAAGGTATTTAATATCTATCACTAATGGACTAGTCAAGTAAATTATGGAAAATTCATATGTCAATTCATAAAAATTAATGTGTATTGCTGGAAATGGATGAATCACTGCTACATGGTATAATAAGTATGGATTTGAAAACTTAAGCATTAGCGAAAGAAGTGAGGAACAAAAGAACTACTTTATAATTCTATTTATACAGTTTTAAAATAAAATTAATTAAGAATTTTGAAAGACAAGTTAAAAGATACTATTCCCTGGTTATAGTGATTGAGAAGAAGCTTGAGAACTCTTCTGGGTTGCTGATAATATTGTTTCCTAATGTAGGTGCTAGGTATATAGGTAAGTTTGTTTTCTTAAAGGAGATTGACCTAAAAATTTATGATTGGTATACTTTTCCATCAGTATGTTAAACTTCAAAACAAAATTAAAAATTAAAATGTGAAAAGATTTATGGATTTGGAGATATGAGTTTTATTTAAGGTATTATGCTTTTTTTTCTTTCTTGATATATTTTAAAGAACCACAACAACAGAAAAAACATTCAATCTTTGATTATCCAGAATAAATATGGTAAATAAATATGGTTTCGGGTTATCAACATTCTGCTGGCTTTCATTTAAAACCATACTTGACTATTGGCTGGGGGCGCCTGGGTGGCTTGGTTGGTTAAGGTCCAACTCTTGATTTCGGCCCAGGTCCTGATCTCAGGTTCTTGAGATGGAGCCCAGCATCAGTGGGGAGTCTGCTTGAGATTTTCTCTCTTCCTCTTTCTCTGCCCCTCCCCCCTGCTCTCTCTCTCCAAAATAAATCAATAAATCTTTTTTTAAAAAAATGAAGACATACTTGATGGAAAGAAAAGTTTTAGTAAACAACTCTGATATTTTAGACCTTAGAATATCAATTTGGGAAGTAAGTGGTCCTTGTTTTATATTACTATTCCTTTCCCCATAAATTTACATTTATTTTCTGTGTGTGAATTAAAATGGGTACATTAATGTTTTACAGTAAAATATGCTTAAGTGTGAAATGTCCAGCATAACTTTGGACAGAATGATAGAAGAGAAAATAGTTATTTTTAATCAATAATTTGGTTGCCTGTTGACTGTGAAAGTTCCCTTAAACCTATCCTACTTCTAGGTTTTCTCTACTCAGTTGTGGAAATAGAAGTGTGAATCCCACTTGATTGATAAAATGATTACTAAAAATTAGTCCATGATAGGATCTTTTCACTGCATTTGGAGAGTCTGTTCCCACATTCATTTTATAGGTGTGTGCTTACCTACGCGTACATGTGTATATATTCGTGTGTGTAAGTGTATTTGTAATTGTTGGTCTCATCAGAAATTAGAAATAGTATCAGAAAAAAATCATGTTTTCAAATGATGTTTTTTGCTCAGTGTCTATAACTCTGTCCCTCTATTGTTATTTGATTTCTTGGCTAAAAGCCTGAAACTATAACCATTAGCATATGTCATTTCTAAAATTTAGCTCATTTATAAACAGATAATGACAAGAGAGCTAAAAAGGTTAAGATATTTGATGAAATCATCCTGAGATATTCTGGGGGAAACATCTATTGTGATGCATGTTTCAAAATAATCATTAAATCAGAAAAAAATAAGCATTTCCTTTTGTGATTAAAAGTAAGAGTCTATATCTTTTGAAAACTGAAAATTGATAGTGTGGGTGTTGGACTGGCTTAGGTCATATTCTTTGGAGATGAGGATTCAACTCTGTTATGAAGAAATGTCAAAATTCCAAGATGAAAGTAATAATCTATGCCAAAGTTTCAGAGGATCACACTGAAGGAATGGAACTTCAAGAGGAGAAATATATGAAAATTATTTTTGTAAGTGTTTTTACTTATTGCCTAAACTGTAGATGAAGCAATGGTCTTGATTAGCTGGAAAAGTGAAAGAAAAATTGGGAAGCATAATTGACAAAAATGTGTCCTAGAAAACAGAGAGTAGGTTTATGGTCTAATTCTGTTTTATTTCATTTACTATGAAGTGGTTCAAAAATATCTCTAATTGGAACCTTTTTATTCTTAAAAGGGCATTCTTTAGTGGTCTTTATCAACTGACTCCGTATAACAAGGCTATTTTGTCTTCAGTTAGAACTTAATTTGGTTAGGGTAAGTCATGGATTTCTTATTCTTGAAAGTATCTGGAATTCTACTCAGGCACTGACTTTCAGAAGAATTTTTTTACCTTGGTGTTTTATTAAAAATTATTTCAAAGTACATGACCATAGTTCCTATAAAGAGTAATGTGGTGATGTTTTCAACCCCAGGCAAATTATCTCCCAGACTTTTATGATGAATGCAGGGAATCAGGTATAATTAACCACAAGGAGAATAATTTCTGAAATCTTGTTTTGAAAATACTTAGATCAGACAAGTTAAGCTTAGTAGATGGTGAGAACTATGTAGCATCATTTTACTCTGCTTTCTCAGAAATTTTACTGATGAGATCATGTATTTCTAGAATTAAAATTGTGCAAGTTAATTCTTTCTAGACTATTCCTGCCCAGTTATGTCAGTCTAAGTTAATAAAATGCTCTGAAAGTTTTAGCAAATATCTACCAGCCACGTACCCAGAATCATTAGTTTTAACTCAAAGATTTTCTAGTATGGAGCAAAAGGATTTCAAAGAAATGAAAGGAAGATACAGAACCAAGATCTGAGTTATATCGGGACATCACAGAGTACACATCTTGCCAGCAACACTGCTTAGAAAATACTGATTACTTTATTTATTTTTTATGGTTTCTTCTTCCATCATCTCAGGAAGTGTGTGTGTGTGTGTGTGTGTGTGTGTGTGTGTGTGTGTCTGTGTGTGCGTGTGTCTGTGTGTGTCCACTCATACTGTGGGCTGATATATAAGGTCTTTTCTCGACAAAACATAATGAGAATGAGAGTGTGCTTTTTTTTTTTTTTTAATAATTCCTAATACTTTGTAGGTGCTTGGAAAATAGTTGGATGGCTGAATGTAGCTATCAAAACTAAAAATATGCACAACCGCTGAGGTTCAAAATGAAGAGATGAACATTAGGGGATAAAATCAAATAAAGATAGAGATCAGAGAATAATGCTTAGATACTAAGCCCAGGAAAAGAGAACTACTTCTAGTAAGTAGAAAATTTAGAAAAAAAAAAAAAAAGGAGAAAAGTAGAGATACAGGAATTAACCCAGAGCCATCTGTACTCTTTTACCCATTTATTGGGCCCCTCTGGGCAGTATATAAAGCAACTGACCTTGGCTCTCAGAGCCAGAGACTAGAAAACTTGCTGATATGGTACATAAGACACGTTTTCGTGAACTGTCAAGAACTGTAATTCTAAGAATGATTTAGGGACAAGTTTCAGAAACCATTTGAAGGACATAAAAGTGCTTTTAAGAAGGTAAACATAAGAAAAATAAGCACTTATTATTAAGCTCTTAATGGTCAAAAGGACACCTTTTCAAATTGTCACCTTCTAATTGTTTTCTTTGGAATCAAAAACAAATGAGCTAAATATTTGAAAGAGTAGGAGATAAAAAAATACTTTATGTAATTAAAAAAAGAAAAAAAATAATCATGTAGGTCTTTTATACTGAAAATTAAATATCCCAGAATATCAAAGCCCATCTTCTGACCCAAAAGAAAGGAAAGCTGCAAACAAAGCTCTGGGCATAAATGGAATTTGAGCTTGAAGAAATGTTCCTGATGGTAACAGGGAATTTTTGATCAAAAGGATATGAAATCCAATGAGTTAGAAATTAGAATGTAATATTAAAGGACTTCGGATAAATACCTGAGATTGCTTAGAATTATAATATATTTTCCTGCATCCAAATCACATTTGTGAATTGATCAAGGAGATTCTTAGGAACAATAATGCTTCAGAGAGAATAGATCATATATCCTACATATAACATATTTAAATGTCAGTTCATAAGCCAGAAACAGCTATTGACAACTGAGGACTCTAGAGTTCCCATTTACAACATACATTAATTTCTTAAAAAAAAAAAAAAAAAAAAAAGAAACAAGATGACTAAGGACCTATTTGCACTAAAGCAGTCACAATGTAAATTAACACTTTTCTCAGATGGTAAAAAGTATGATAAGGATGTCAATGACATTGCACAATGAAATATTACTTCTAAGACTGACTATCAGTTGTCACACTCTCTCACTTAGGTTCCATGACACTGAAATTTTCTTCCTACTCCATTTCCACATACAACCCCCTAAATTTCTTTTTTTTTCTTTTAATTTTTTTTAATTTAAAAAAAATTAAAAGAAGAGTATAGTTGACACACATTATTACATTAGTATCAGGTGTACAACGTAGTGATTCAACATCCCTATACCTTATGCTATGCTCACTGCAAGTGTAGCTACCATCTGTCACCACAGAGCGCTATTACAATATCAGTGACTACATTCCCTATGCTGTGTATTTATTCCTAGGATGTATTCATTCCATTCGTGGATACCTTTATCTCCCACTCTCCTTGACTCATTTTTCCTAACCCCCCACCCCTTTCCTCTGGCAACTATCAGTTTGTTCTCTGTGTTTATAGGTCTGATTCTGCTTTTTGTTTTTTTATCCATTTGGTTTTTTTATATCCTACATATGAGTGAAATCATATGGTATTTGTCTTTCTCAGTCTGACTTATTTCACTTAGCATGATAAGTGCTCTAGGTCCATCCATGTTGTCGCAAATGGCAAGATCTCACCCTTTTCTTTTCTTTTTTTTTTTTTTTTAAAGATTTTTTTATTTATTTATTCGACAGAGATAGAGACAGCCAGCGAGAGAGGGAACACAAGCAGGGGGAGTGGGAGAGGAAGAAGCAGGCTCATAGCAGAAGAGCCTGATGTGGGGCTCGATCCCAGATCACCGGGATCACGCCCTGAGCCGAAGGCAGACACTTAACCGCTGTGCCACCCAGGCGCCCCTCACCCTTTTCTATGGCTTTGCAATATTCCTGTTTGTGTGTGTGTGTGTGTGTGTGTGTGTGTGTGTGTGTACGTACCACATCTTCTTTATCAATTCATCAATGGACACTTGGATTGCTTCTATATCTTGGCTATTGTAAATAATGCTGCAATAAACATAGGGGTGCATCTATCTTTTAAAATTAGTGTTTTTGTTTTCTTTCAGTAAGTACCTAGTAGTTGAAATTATTGGATCACGTGGTATTTCTCTTTTTAATTTTCTGAGAAATTCCCATATTGTTTTCCACAGTGGTTGCACCAATTTACATTCCCATCAACAGTGCATAAGAGTTCCTTTTCCTCCACATCCTCACCAACACTTGCTGTTTCTTGTCTGTTTGATTTTGGCTGTTCTGATAAATATAAGGTGATATATCATTGAGGTTCTGATTTGCATTTTCCTGATTAGTGGTGTTGAGCACCTTTTCATGTGTCCATTAGCTATCTGTATGTCTTCTTTGGAAAATGTCTATTCAGGTTCTCTGTCCATTTTTTTAAAGATTTATTTATTTATTTGAGTGGGGAGGGGTAGAGAGAGAGGGAGAGAGAATGCTCAAGCAGTGTCCCCACTGAGCATGAAGCCCAACAGGGAGGCTTGATCCCAGGACCCTGAGATCATGGCCTGAGCCAAACTCAAGAGCTGGCCACTCAACCAACCCAGATGTCCCTCTCTGTCCATTTTTTAATTGGATTGAGTGGGGTTTTTTTTTATGTTGAATTTTATGAGTTCTTTATATATTTTGGATATTAACTCCTTATCAGATATATCATTTGCAAATATCTTCTCCTGTTCAGTAGGTTACCTTTCTGTTTCACTGATAGTTTTCTTCATTGTGTACAAGCTTTTTAGTTTGGTGTAATTGTTTATTTTTGCTTTTGTTTCTTTTGCCTTAGGAGGCATATCTAGAAAAATGTTTCTGTGCCTGATGTCAAATTACTGCCTGTATTCCTCTATAGGATTTTTAAGGTTTCAGGTTTCACATTTAAATCTTTAATCCATTTTGAGTTTATTTTTGCATATGGTGTTAGAAAGTGGTCTGGTTTCATTCTTTTGCATGTAGCTATCCAGTTTTTCCAGCACCAATTATTGAAGAGACTCTTTCCCCAGGTATATTCTTATCTATTTGTCATAGATAAATTGAGCACATAGGTATGGGTTTATTTTTAGACTCTATTCTATTCTAGTTATCTATGTGTCTATTTTTGTGCCAGTACCTGACAATTTTGATTACTACAGCTTTGTAGTATGTCTTGAAATGTGGAATTGTGATACCTCTGGCTTTGTTCTTCTCAAGATTGCTTTGGCTATTCAGGGTGTTTTGTGACAACCCCATCAATTTCTGAATACTACTTCTTATCTAAACTTTCACATGTTGAAATGCCTTCCAACATTTCATTATCTATCCCAAGAAATATTTATAATTTTTCTTTCAATTTTCTTTTGTGTGAAGATTTTATTTACTAACATTTTGCTGTAGTATAACTTAACTACATTGGGACCAAAGGACTTGGCCTTTGATACGTCCTGTGACATTCATTGATATTTACTGTATGGCTAATATAAGGGCAATTTTTGCAAATATCCTATATTTTATATCAGTGTTAATTATTTAAAGCTCACTAATTATGCTTTTTAAAACCTTTAGTCTTAATAATTTCCTCACTTGCAATCTCTAAAGAGCCAAGTTACACATATATCCTGTATGAAGATGGCTTTATAAACAATAAAAGAGTACATTGATTTTAATATCAGTTTCTATCACAATGTACCAAATTACCACAAATGCAGTGGCTTACAGGAACACTCATAGGTTAGCTCACAGTTTCAGAGGTTAGAGTCTCGAACAACATGGCTGTCTTCTTTATTCAAGGTACCAAAAGACTGAAATCAAGATGTTGGCTGAACTCAGTTCTTATCTGGAGGATCTGTGGAAAATCTCTCTTCCAAGTTAATTCTTTTTGTTGGCTAAATACATTTCCTTGCAGTTGTAAAACCAAAGTCCCTGTTTCTAGGCTATCAGCTAGTGGCTTCTCTTAGTTTCCAGAAACCACATGAATTCATTACCCTGCGCACCTCCCCTGCCATCTTCAGTCTGCCAGATCTTTCTCATACTTCAAATACCTGACTTCTCTAGTACCAGCTAGCATAAACTCTCTGCTTTAAAGAGGTCCTGTGATTTGGTTAGGCACACTTGGATACTTTCCTTTATCAATTCCACTATGCCATACAACATAACCTAATCATGAGAGTACGATTCATCATAATCATAGTCTAAAGGATTATGCATGGTATATATATCAGATGGGAAGAAAATTTGAGAGCTATTTTAACACAAAAATAATATAGTACCATCATAAGAGACAATTGTTCAATAGTCTGTTGATTTTGTTTTGTTTTATTTTTGAGCTCATAGCTTTAAAGTATGATTGTCAGGATTATTCTAGCTTCACAATGAGCTTGAAATTTTCCCTTTTTGTTCTGCAACACTTTCTAGAATATATATATTCCATAAATGCTTGAATTGACTCCATTCACAAATGCATCTGGGGCTGGAAACTTTCTTCACAGTAATTTATTATCAGAGGTGTTTTTGTTTTTGTTTTTTTCTATCTATGGGTATTTGTCTAAGTGTTAAGTAAATACTTCACATTTCTATTTTAAAAATGTACTTTATCTTTACTTTTAATACTTTAACTTAGAGGTGCAAATAAAATTGTTGAAGGTAAAGAAAATGTCGTATATACACATACAGAATACTATTCAGCCATAAAGAAAGAAAATTCTGAAATACGCTCCACCATGGATGAACTTTGAGGACATGATGCTAAAGTAAGTAAGCCAGTCACAGAAAGACAAGAACTGCATGATTCCACTTACACGTGGAATCCAAAATAGTCAGATTTGTAGAATTGATTCTAATCTGTATACTTTTTATTTCATTTTCTTGTCTTATTGCACAAGGTAGGAGTGAGTGAGTGAAAAACACTCATCACTAGAAAACTAGACAAGGAAATTTGGTTATTTCTGTGACACACAACATTTTAAGATGATAACTGGAAATGACTGATAACATTATACCAGGATATATCTTTTTGTTTGTTTGTTTGTTTTGATCAACATGGCTAGAGTTTTTTACAAATTTTCTTTAAAAAAAAAAAACTTTTATTAGTTTGTAAAAAATCTTTTCAAAAGATCATGTTTGATTTTCCTGTTTTCGATTTCATTGATTTCTGCTGTATTTTTTATTTAAGCTTAGATTGCTCTTCTTTCTTTTTCATGTTAGAACTTTGATTATTTAATTTTGATCTTTCTTTTTTTATAATATATTCATTGAATGCTATAAATTTCTCTCAAGCACTTCTTTGCTGCATCCCACAATTTTTGATAAGTTGTATTTTTATTTTCATTTAGTTTACAATATCTTTTACTTTCTCTTGGAATATCTGGCTTTCTCATGAAAAGAAAGTATCAATCTCAGTCATATTTAATTCTTCAAACTTGACCCAATAACAATTTACCGAGGAGTAATTCCTGGACATCACTCCCTTGTGGTGAAATTCTTACCAAGCTATTAATGTTGGTAAAATATTTCTTTTGCTATTTTATTTGAACATAAACTACAAATAGATTCTTCTTGAGAATCTATTAAGAAGAATAGATTTGTTTTAATTATTTTATAATATTTTTGATAAGAAATGTAAAGAGAGATGCACACTGCTTTTATTTTGGATGTGAAATTACATCCATGTGGAGGATAGATTAATGGACCTACAGAGCATAATACTAAAAATAAGCCAGTCAGAGAAAGACAAACACCATATAATTTCACTCATGTGGAATCGAAGAAACAAAACAAATGAACAAAGGAAAACAAAAACAAACAAAAATAGAGACAAACCTAAAAACAGATTCTTAACTGTAGAGAACAAACTGATGGTTACAAGAGAGGAGGTGGGTGGGGGTTGGGTGAAATAGGTGAAGAGTATTAAGAGTACACTTACGATGAGCACTGAGTAATATATGGAGCTGCTGAATCACTTTATGGTACACCTGAAACTAATATAAAACTGTATGCTAACTATAAGAGAATTAAAATTTAAAAACATTAAAAAAAAAGTAAAAGCAAACAAACAAAAAACATGTCTTCATACACTTTGTATTTGAATTGTTTCCTGACTATATGTTATTTCTGTAAGTAAAAATATTTCATAAAACAATAAAAAACCAAAATGTGTACTTATCTGTAGTTATGTAATTATTTACATAAAAGATAAAATAAAATTGCCTACCCTTTATGACAGTTCGCAAAGACAGATATTTTATATTTTTGCCAGTTTGTTAGCTTCAAGTTTTTGTTGACATCTTATATTTTGGAGTTCCATTTGTAAACATATATATAATTATTTACATGCCGTATTTATATAAAAAACACCTTTCAATAGCCTCTGACAGCCTTTTTATACTATGTTTTCATTTAAAAAAGAAAATTTCAACTGACTAGAATATGTAATGAAGACATGTTTTTTTCATGAAGTTTATGTGGATGATATATTTTCTGAGATTTTGCGTATCTAAGGAGTATCTTTTGATTACCTTCACACATGAATAACAAAGCAGTTGTGTTTTGAATTCTTATACCATAAACTTTCCCTCTCAAAACAATATAGCAATTTCCCTTTTGCCCTTCAACATTTTGAGTGACAGAGGATAAATCCAACATATTTTTCTTTTTTTCCACATAAACTGATTGGCTTTTTTGGAAATTTTGGATTTTTTGGTATTATTTAAATGTATGCATTTTACCCAAATTAACTGAAGTGTTTTCTCTTGATATTAATCTTGTTTGATTTTAATGAGTCAATCATTTAGCAAATTAAGTCTTCATCACATTTTATTTTTCTATGTATTCAGTTCCTTTTTCAGTAAAACCAAGCATTTCGTTCTCAATCTTAACACATATCCATTTCTCCTTTATGATATTATCTCTAACCTTTTCTTCTCTGAGAGATGTCCTTTCCTCTGTTTTAATGTTTGTTATGTAGAATACATTCTACTATATCGAATATATATATATATAGAGAGAGAGAGAGGGAGAGAGAGATTTCATATATACTAGGTCATTTTTGTAATCTCTGTACAGTTTCTTTATTTTTAAAAAAAATTATTTTTAAAAAGGAGGAGAAAGAAAGAGAAAGAACATGAGCAGTGGAAGGGGCAGAAGGAGAAGGAGAGAGAGAATCTCAAGCAGACTCCCTGCTGAGCACGGAGTTGGTGCAGGGCTCAAACTCAAGACCCTGAGATCATGACCTCAGCTGAAATCAAGAGTCAGAAGCCTAACCGACTGAGCCACCTGGGCACCCCTCTTTATTTTAATTGCTTTCTTTTTAATGTCTATCCTTCTCCATCATGTCTCTTTTTGTGTTCTGGATGCTGAGTTATTATTAGTATATTTTTTACTCTTTTATAAAGTCCACATATTCTTAATCATTTTAAAGTCATAGAACCAGTATTAACATTTTCCTTCCTTTACATTAGTTTTTTTTTCTTTCTTTAATGATACAACTCCCCTCCCCCCAAAAAAGTTACTTCCCACTCTCTGAGGTTGTGGAAATTTTCCCATATCTCAATTTTTTTTAAAGATTTTATTTATTTATTTGACAGAGATAGACAGCCAGCGAGAGAGGGAACACAGCAGGGGAGTGGGAGAGGAAGAAGCATGTTCCCAGCAGAGGAGCCTGATGTGGGGCTTGATCACAGAACGCTGGGATCACGCCCTGAGCTGAAGGGAGATGCTTAACGACTGAGCCATCCAGGAGCCCCCCATATCTCAAATTTTTTGTCTACTTCTCATCTTCTATTCTTACATCTTTCTTCCTCTTCTAGGCTTTCCTTCTCCTCCTTTTTTTCTCTTCTTTCTTTGATATGCATTCTTCTTTATTATGCATTTTCCTTATAATAGAAACAGAATTACAGGAGAAAGGGCCAATTTATATTGAACTGTTGCTTTCACAATCAGTTGGGATTTTTCTCTCATGAAAATAAAGAAACTCTGCCACAGTAGGGAAACCTGGTTTGAAAGAATATTACCTAACATCAAATGATTTAACATGGGCAATCAATATTGGTCCTACATTAACTGTGCACATGTGTGTATTGCTGATAATCTAGTTAAATGAGGTAAAATTTGTGTTGTCTGAAAACAGAGAAAAATAAAATAAACAGATTCTATAGTGTGACTATTTTAGAAATTGAAGCTTTAAAATATGGCTTTGATAACAACTTACACATGACTGCAATTCTTCCTGTTTTCTACTGATTCTTATCAGTACCATTTAAGATCAGTTGATGTCACAGACTTCTACTTGTTAAAAAAATAATTAAAGAGGACAATTTAGGTGATACAAACAAAATTTATATAACACTTCATGAAGTGGACAGTCTCCTTTCAGAGAACTGCAAAATGGGGCAGAGGGCAGAAACTTCTATAGGATAAAGAGCAAGCATAAGAAAAGAGAAAATATCTGAATGGCTGGGGTCACATAGTCAACTTTATTTGAGGGAGAAAGTCCAGGTGTCTGAGGATTGACTAACTAGATATACCACATTTCTGGTCAAGTGGAGCATTTCCGAGGACGTAAAAGTCATCTGTTTGATTTGTTGGTATGGCACTCAGGCAGGAGTGGCTCCATCATGAGCTTAGAAATTTATTTCAACAGCCGCCCCCCTTTTGATCATCCTCTTAGCCTTTCAAGAGGTTTGATCAAAAATAGCATTCTTAGTTTGATTCTCAGTTACTATTGCTTCTTTGGGTCTCAATGCAGTATTAAGAAGCAATGATGTCAAGCTCCTATTCTTGTAGCTGGTTACATTTTTCTGTTCTCTTTTGTTGTTCTAGTCAGAGAGGGAGACCATCTATCAGCTAGTCAATGTGTGCCCAATGCATGTAAAACTTCTGAGAGAATGTTGCATATTAAGGAGATGATAATAATTTATTAGCAGTAAAACAATACCCTTGGTTTGGAGAGCACTCGTGAGCCAGGGTCCCCATAACCCAAACCAACTAGAATCAAGTCAAGAAATGATCCTGAAGAGCAGGATACTTCTTTAAGGCAGTTGTGCTGATTATTTACTTCCTGTAATTGTGTCTCCAATTCCCCAGAAGTGTTTATCCCATGAGCTTGTTCTAGAGAAACGGAGACATTCAAAATCAGGGAGAATTTTGTGATGGGGAGAAAGAACTTCAGGATGAAGAACATCACAAAAAAATTGTCAGTTGAAGGTTGGATTACCCCCAAATGCAATGTCCTAAGATATGTGAACAATGGCACTATCTTCCCAGGACAGGGCAAGACAAAAGGTGGACAAAGAATCATGAAGACCTTAATAATATAAGGATTAGGAAAAGGATGGTCAGAGAAGGAAGGAGAAATGGAAAGAAATATTCTTGATCTGATGTTTTGGGAAAAAGCAATCTACCTCAGTGTTAGCTACTTCTCTTCCTAGTCAATTTGATTTTGAGGTCTCCAGCATTTACGCAGGACCAGATGTCAGGTGGAGGCTTCTTCAGTTGTGAAATATGCACCCAAGATTTGACATCTTGTAATTTTGCTGCAGTGTAAGTGGGAAAAAGTACTGATGGGTTCTTTTCCATGAATCTCACTTTTACAGAAGGATCAAAGTAAGATAATTACTGCTTATAAGTGATGAAAGACTTAAAAATCCCCACTGTTAAAAATCTGATGAAAGTTTATTATAATGGAATTGACAAGGAAATTTGTTTATCGCTGTGAGACACAATATTTTAAGATGATAACTAGAATTATGACTGATAATATTATATTAATAAATAAAATCTTTAAAAAAATAACAACAACAAAGCTGTCAAAAGTATCTAATTTCCTTGAATGGAGATATTTTCCTTATTCAATGAATAGCCATCATTTAACTTCTTTCATTGTAACTTTAAAGTGTCAAGTTACCAAAACAAGTTTTCAAAACTGTTTTTAAATAGACATACCATAAAGCATAATTATTATTGAAAAGTTCATTTATAAACTTTTGTCTTGCTTATAACTATTTAATTTACTTCTCCGTAATAATTATGTTTAGATTACTCATGAAAATTTCATGAGACATTAAGTAGCTAATCATCTTATCTTTTTTGTTGACAAATTCCTAACAGAGATACCATGAGCTTATTTGACTTTTAGTAAACCTATGTAGAATAAAATTATATGTCTGCATTATATTTAATATTGATAGCTCTAAAGGCATGCTGTTTAATTAGACCAACAAGCTTAGCTATCTTTTATTTATTGAAGAGTATCGTAGATCCTGTGAATTTGAAAAACATTTGGGTTAGTTTTTATATTTCTGGAAGTACACTTGATTTTTATAAATGCTTAATTTTTTAAAGCCAGCTGACGAGAGCTGTTTATAAATTAATTTTGACAATACCATCTGGAGTAGAAACAAATACCACGTATCTATAACATACATACATGGACATACATAAATACATAGATAGATACAAACGAAGATCTTGTTACTTTTGTTTTGAAATTTTAGCCATGAGGCAGATATGACAATGCAAAAACTCACTAGCTTGTATAAAAGGAGAGTTGGATCCAAACTGTGTTTCTGGCAGATGGAATAAGTTAATGGGTTAACTTTTTCACTAATATTTGTGGCAAAGATTTTTAAAAATTTTTCATTTCCCTAGTTTTTAAATATCCCCCCCTTTTTTTTCCTCTGATAAGATTTATCTCTCTGAAGTTTGGATTTCAAAGTGATGGCCCTCACTTCCCAGAGAACAGGTAGAAAATTTATATCTCAAAGGCCCAGCGAAAGATGCAAGTTCCCCCAAGAAGAATTTTCTTTTGCCAAGCCCAGAATTTTTACAATGCTTACACGTTTTTTTGAGATGAATAGTGGGTGTTTTGGGATTGGTAAAAAGGTTAGGTGGGCATTTTCTGTTCTTGTAAAGACTCAATTTGTAAAACAAATGGTCTTCAATGAACTAGGAACTAGGTTGTAATCTGAATATCTACCAACTACCATTTGCTTCTTTATTTCAGAAAGAAGATCTTCAACTAAATAGAAATCAAATATTCCTAATGTTGTAGATTTAGAGTTGTCGTTAAAATGTTTATTTTCCCTTTGGGTACACAGTTTCATTTTAGCTTAGGGAAGAAGGCCTAAAAAAATTTCCTATCATGCTCTGAGTATCAGCTTCTAATTTGGCCAATTTCTGACCATAGAGCTACACAAAACAAACAAGCAAACAAAATCAACTTTCAAATGTCTTGTCAAGTTTCAGCTGGGACAAAGAGTAAACGTTCCTGGCAGTACTGAAAACCTCACGTGTTTTTTAAAAGGCACCCCTTAAAGAGGGTGCATCAGATTCGGCCCTCCCAAGATCCAGTCGCTCCAAAAGAGAGCCCAAAGAAAGACTTCTCTGAGAGCTAACAGTCAGTAGGACCCTCACTGCAGATGGAGTGTAACCTACATTTCTGTCCTGCCATATCTAGCTGTGAATGAGGTGCAGTCCACATTTCTGTCTGGCCATATTTTACGGCCCACAACCTGATGGCTGAGCTGCCTGCATGTGCAAGAACCAACAACCTGCATGTCCAGGGCAGGCTGATAGTTAAGCCAAACTCTCAGGACACAAAATGAGCAAAACACGTAGACAACAGCTGTTGCTGAGAGTAAAAGGATCCATAACCAAAGAGTACGCCAGGTCCAAATTCACAAGAATACAGATTTGGAACTGAATGGACAATGTAAAATTTTGCCTTCCTTTCTCCACCAGGCACTATACAGATTTGGGAGAACGGATTCTGGTGAGAATGCTTACTTTTTCCAGCTTCTGCCACTTTTTCCAGGATTCCATCAGCAGGCTCCAGAGCAAGTGAATTTAAGTAGAGAATATAGCCCCAAAACATAGTATCTCCCAAAATTTGGCAAGATTTTCCATTAATTTTAATTTTAGTTTCCCCTTGGCTCTTTAAGGGAATAACTGGTAGTAGTTTATCAGAGAAACTTTTGGAGTCCATCAACCCTAAAGGCGGCCCATATGAGGGACTTCCTTCGAGGGTAGATACGGGGGCATTTGAGTTGGTGTAGAAGAATTTGATAAAACTTCAAGGACAGTCTTTCTTCCAGTGGCCTAGTTGATTACAAGTTGGTGGACATTTGTTTATAGTCTTGTGGTCTTTTCAGAGTGGAAAGACAATTCAGACAGAAGATTAGTAGGCTGTGAGTGCTCAGGTAAAGGAGGAAAGTTAGGAGTAGTAGGAATCATGTCTTAGAGTCCTTTGTTTTAGGTACCACATATGTTTTTAACTTTCATTAGTCTCTTGCAGTGAAACTTTCAATGAAGATATTTTGAAATCCTGAAGACTTATGGAGACTTCTGCATATCAGTTAACAGAGGTATCCCATTCTCTTTGTTGATTTGGGAACACTTGAAATTCTTAAATGAACAACTTGTCTAATTGGAACTTTCCCCATAATGGCCATTGTTAATTCTAGGTTGTCTTAATAAGAGTCTTCTATTTTTGTAGGTATCTACAGCTTCCACAATCACAGTTCTTGGACATAACATATGCAGGTATGCCAAACGTGGTCCGCTCAATTCTTTAAAACTTCATGATCCATTTCTTTAGCTAAGCCTTGGGTTTGTCCAAACCAAATAACACCTGAGATGTATTAACTGGTAGGGGATTTGGTGGCGTTTTAAAGTGTGTACCTCATTGTATGGAAATTTCCTTGAGATTGGCAGGTGGCCTGGTGTTAATCTAATCCATTCCATGATCAACTTATCCTAGTACAGGAGTCTTAGAGTTAGGTGGTGAGCACTCTCATTGCTTCAAATGTCCTACCTATGCCCACCAATTTTGTGTTTTTGTCTCCTGAGATTCCCATTAGCAACAGATCTATTATTCTTTTCACCTGAAGATTTCTTTATAGCAGCAGACACCCTAATGGCTTTTAATAGTCTGACTTGTACCTACTTAGATTTTGGTACATCTTGGTCAAAACAGTTCAAATTTCTTATTTCCCCTAGTCCCCCAGCAGTTTATGCTATGGACTTATCTCAAAGCTTTGTGAGTTCCTTAATGGCTGCCACCTGTTGCAGACTCCCACTGTAACTACCTCAAAATCTTTTTGGGATCTCAAAACTTTTCTGGGAACTTTAACAAAACCCTGTGAACCTTTTGAGACCCCAGAACATTAATGGGAACTAACTAACTAACTAACTAACTAACTAACTAACTATATATATATATATATATATAATTAATAAAATTTGTTTGGACTGGAGAGCTACACACAAGGGAGTGAAGCTCAAATCCAACAGCGACTTACCCATGGCCCTCAGTGATGACAAGAACGGGGAACTCAAAGGAATACACAGATGCCTCGCTTATGCCTCTCATCCTGCATGCCTGCTTCAGATCCTGTTCCTTGTTACCAGAAACTTAAAAATGGTTAAAGAAAACAATTTAGGTGATGCAAACAAATTTATTTAAAACTTAATGAAGCAGACAGTCCTTCAAAGAACTGCAGAATGGGGAGGAAGAAGCTTTTATAGGATAAAAAATAAAGAACAAGGAAGAAAAAAAGATAAAGTTTCTGATTATCTGGGGCCACAGTCAACTTTGTTTAGAGTGAGAGGCCAGAGTTGGCTGGGTGTTTGGAGACTGGCTGACTGGGTCTGTGTTTCCGGTCAAGTGGAGCATTTACATGGACACAAAAGTTGTCTAAATTTCCATTTGCTGGCATAGAATCTAGGCTGGAAGGGCTCCATTTGGGGCTTAGAAATTTATTTCAACATACTGATATATCTAAAGGCATTTCAAATATATTTCTAACTATGGTCAAACTTGAGCTTCTGACATTACTTTAGGGTCTTACTTTTAGTATCATTTAGAGTTCACTAGGGGAAACAGAGCCATGGTGATGGGAATAAGGAGATTGGAATTAGACCTTATAATCCATTGCACTGGCAATCATGCTGGACAGTTTACTCAATAATTTAGAAATTTAGTGGTATTTCTTTGTTTTCATGAAGAGACCAACATACTTAACACATATATATTAGGCATTTTGCCAAGTAAATTAAAAAAAATCTTTATCAGTTCTCTAGAACCCTCTGTGAAGAAGCCTATTTTAGCCATAACCTGACTCTATTACCAGTACGCTGTGCAAGAAAATCATTTTACTATTAAAACTCTGGCCTAGTTAACATATAAGTAGCTAAATACTTCTATCTGGTGATGATTATTTATTCAGTACCTATGTTTTAAATGACTTGGATTCTTTGGAGCAGAAATAAGATTGCTAAACAAACAGACAAGAAACATTCATGAAATAAGACATGGAATTCTTCTCATTAGTAAAACACGGGCACCAATTGCTAATAATAATTAGACCTCTTATAAGTGTCCTTGTCAATAAAAAATAAAATAAAAAAAGATTGCATATGCCTCACCCACATACAATATGAACAAATATCATTGAAAGAGCAGGAATGGAAACCTGCCAACATTTTATAAAGCCCCTGTTTTTTCGCAGAAGATTTCTGTAAAGGTCTTTACCATAGGAGAGTTGATTTCTATGGTCTGGTATAGCAATAAAACATGGAATGCATCCCTTGGGAATTCAGGTGTATCAAGAAGATTCTGCTTTGGCTCTTTTTTCACCTCCAAAACAATATCCCTTAATTTGGTTATACAATATAAATTCTATAAACCCAATTTGTTTATTTAATTTAAAGTTTTGACTTGTTTGGGGCTCCTGGGTGGCTTAGTCATTAAGTGTCTGCCTTCAGCTCAGGGCGTGATCCCAGCGTTCTGGGATGGAGCCCCACGTCAGGCTCCTCCGCTGGGAATCTGCTTCTTCCTCTCCAACCCCCCCTACTTTGTTCTCTTTCTCGCTGGCTGTCTCTTTCTCTGTCAAATAAATAAATAAAATCCTTAAACAAACAAACAAAAAAGTTTTGACTTGTTAAAAGATACCTCTCTCTTAACTTCCTTCTAAATTTTAAGCCATTAACGAATATTCAGCTATTCATACATGTGTAAATAGGCTTCAAAGTCTATTCCAAGAGTCAGTTTTTAAAGAAGCAAGTTGGTAAAACAAGGGTAAAACTGAGAGATGGCATGAGATATGCATGTGCCTCAATTTATCTTGCATAAGTGACTTGATAAAAGTCACAGCCTGGCAAATAAAATAATGATTACATTTCTATTTTTAAAAATAAAGTTTATTATTATTTGTTTTTTAAGATAATAAAGACCCACCATAAAAATCACAAGAATTTAACCTTGACCTAGTAACTCCACTTTCAGGATTTTATTTTACAAATATTCTCATGTACGTGGGGAATGAAATTTTATAATGCTATTTATACTGGCATCATTTGTAATGGCTAGAATTGGAAGTGGACTGAATGTCACATTTAGGGATCTGATCGAACTGATTTGCTATATGCATAGATAATATGCATTTATGGGAAAGATGATGAAATCCCCAGCTCCTGATATGGAATGATCTCCCAGGAATATGAAGTTAAAAACCAAGGTGCAGAACAGTGTGAATGATACTGTTTGTTTGTTTGTTTGTTTGTTTGTTTTCAAAAAGAGGAGAAAAATATGTATGCTTTTCTCTTTATTTTGACTGACATATCACTGAAAGTTTACTTTTAAAAAAGGTAATTTTAATGCCCTAAGAAGGGAAAGAACTGGATGGGTTTGGGGAGCAGATACAAGCAGGGCAATATTAACTGTTTACCCTTTCTAGAGTTGACTTTGAAACAGGTGAAAGTATTACCTATAAAAAATATACAGACTTATAAACAACAAAAAACAGGTAAAAAATAATAAATAATTACCTGTTTGTAATCTTTTTTTTCTTTTTTAGCCCAAGCTTGTTTTTCAGTGAAGAAATGCTTGAAAGTGCCATATATGATACTTAATGTATAGTCAGATTTTCATGCAAGTTAAGTAATAAAAGTACAGTAGAGAGTAACGATGAAGGGGTCATTTGGTGAGGTCTAGACCACAAAACAACCACACACAACTATATAAGCCATTTGAGCTGAAAAAGATAAGTAAATTCCCTAATTATAGGATGAGACATAAAATTAATTTAAAGAATTAATAGTAGATTTTTAGATCTTTAATTTTCCTATGCTTTTCAAAACATAATTTTTGGATTTAAGTCTATTTCTGAATCTTTCAATTTTTAAGTATAGAACTTTGGTGATTATCTCACATTCATTATATGATTACTCTGAAAAAAAGAGTGACATTAATCATATAGCAATTGTGTAAAATTTCACTTTGTGTGACTATTTAAAAATTGCTTTTTTCCTACCTAATGCAGTATGAATATTTAAAATTCTGAGTCTAAAAATGAAAAAAAAAAAGCAAATTTCAATGTGTTTTCTTTTTAAATGTGTGGTGGCACAGTTTCTCAAAATGTATTTTCTGTGTTCTCTGACTGTATTTTGATAGCTCATTCATTTCTATTGCCCAGAAGATGAGGGTACCAAGAGAAGAAAAGACGAGTTAAATAGTCTGAAGTATTTTTCAAATAAAAAATGTTTATTCTCTCTTCTGTAAGTTGCTTCTAGCATTATGATAGGTGTATTGAATAAACATAATTTTTCCTTGAATATTTTTAATTTTTTCTGTTATAAATATAATATACACTTAAAATCAGACAATAAAATATATACAAAAGAAAGCAAGATGTATGCTGATATCAGTATCCACCTAGAAGTAAATATTGTTAAGGTTTTGTATATGTATTTGTAGACTTATACTCTTTATCACCTGATAAAAATACACTTTTATTAGTTTAAAAAAATGTAGGTTCTTACCACACATGCTATTCGTATGTGATAATACCATGGTAAGAAGTTCATACATATGATATGTATTGATGAACATATATGTATATATTTGTAATGCTGTTCATGTATCTTTCCACTATGGTTTGATTTATATCTCAGGAGATCAAATTATCAGTGGAAATAGGATCTGTACCTTGTTAAACTTCAACACAGACTGCCAGGTGACCTTCTGGAAAGTTGGCCTGACTTTACACTCACACCTTCTCTATATTGGGTTGTCTTAGACCATTCAGGCTCCTATAAGAGAACACATAGACTGGGTAGCATATAAACAACAGAAATTTACTTTTACTCTTTTGGAGGGCCAGGAAGTCCAAGATCAAAATGTCCGAAAATTTAGTGTCTGCTGAAAGCCCACTTCCTGGTTCATAGACAACTGCCTTTTTGCTGTTACTTAACATGGCAGAAGGAGGGAGCTCTCTGGGGTCTCTCTCTCTCTCTGTTTTGTGTTTCTGTTAAGATTTTATTTAGGGGTGCCTGGGTGGCTCAGTTGCTGAAGTGTCTGCCTTCAGCTCAGGTCATGATACCAGGATCCAGGGATCAAGATGACCATACTGGGGAGTGTGTGTGGGGAGGGTCTCTGCTCAGCAGGGAGTCTGCTTCTCCCTCTCCCTCTGCCCCGCCCCCTACTTGTGCACACGCGCGCGTTCTCTTGCTCTCTTGCTCTCAAATAAATGAAAAAAAAAAAAGATTTTATTTATTTATTTATTTATTTATTTATTTATTATTTATTTAGAGAGTGATTTGGTGGGGGGGGGGGCAGAGGAAGAGAGAAGAGAATCCCAAGCATGCTCTGCCCGAGTGTGGAGCCCCATGTGGGGCTGGACCCCAGGACCCTGACATCATGACCTGAACCAAACCAAGAGTTGGATGCTCACCCAACTGAGACACGCAGGTGCCCCTGGGGTCTGTTTTACACAGTCACAAGACCCATTCGTGAGGGTTCCACTTCCCAAAGGTCCCACCTCAAATACCATCATGCTTGGGTGTTAAGATTTCCCATGTGAATTTGGGATGGAGACACAACATTCAGTCTACAGCACTAGGGATTGCTGAATCTATAGTAGATTGCTTCAGGAAGTATGGACATTTTAACAATATTAAATCTTCTAATCCCTGAAAATGAGACATCTTACATTTATTTAAATCTTCCTTAGTTCTTTCATTATATTTTATAGTTTTCAGTGTACAAGTCTCTTCAACTACTTAGGAATAAATCTAAATGTCTTCTTAAATATACTATTCTTTTTGATGCCATTGTACATGGGATTGTTTCCTTAAGTTCTTTTCTTTTTTTTTTTTTTTTTTTTTGGTTGTTCATTATTAATGTATAGAAATGCAAGTGATTTTTTTATGTTGATTTTGTGTCCTGCAACTGCACTGATTTTATTTGTTCTAAGAGCTGTGCCTGTGTGATCTTTACGGTTTTCTACATTTAAAATCATTTCATCTGCAAAAAGAGGGAATTTTATATTTTATTTTGGGTGCCTTTTATTTCCTTTTCCTGCCTATTTTTTCTGGCTAGGATTTCAAATACTATGTTGAATAGAGTGGTGAAAGTGAGTATCTTTGTCATATTTCTGATCTTAGAGGAAAACGTTCAGTTTTCATCATTAAGAATGATGCTAGCTTGTGTGCTTTTCATATATATGACCATAATTATGTTGAGATAAATTCCTTCTATATCTAGTTTATAGTTTTTATGAAAGAGTGATGAATTTTGTCAAATGCTTTTTCTGTATCTATTGAGATGATCATGTGATTTTTAGCTTTTATTCTGTTGATGTGGTATGTTGATTTGTACATGAATCATCCTTAAAACCCAGGAATAAATCCCCTGTGGTCATGATGCATGATTCTTTTAATGTGTGTTTGAATTGGGTTTCTTAGTATTTTGTTGAGAATTTTTGTGTCTATGTTCATCAGGAATATTGGCCTGTAGTTTTCATTTCTTATAGTGTTTTTGTCTGGCTTTGGTATCAAGGTGATGCTGGTCCCATAAAAATGAGTTTGTAAGTGTTCCTTTCTCTTTGATCTTTTTGAAAGTATGTGAGAAAGAGTGATGATTATTTTTTAAATGTTAGCTGGAATTCACCAATGAAGTAACCTGGCCCTGGGCTTTTCTTCATTAGGAAATTTTGGATTACTGATTCAATCTCTTCTTTATTTTCTGTTCAGATTGTCTATTTCTTCATAATTAAGACTTGGTAGCTCTTGTGTTTACCAATTTTTCCATTTCTCCAATGTTATCCAATGGACAGTGTATGATTGTTCATAGAAGTCTTTTACGAACCTTATTATTTCTGTGGCATCAATTATAATGTCTCTTCTTTCGTTTACAATTTTATTGGAATTTTCTCTCTTTTTTCTTAGTCTAGCTAGAGATTTGTCCATTTTTTTTATCTTTTCAAAAAACTGATTGTTTCATTGACTTTTTTCTATTATTCTTTATTTCATTTATTTCTATTTTAATCTTTATTATTTCCTTCCTTCCACTAACATTAGGCATGGTTTGTTCCTGTTCTAGTTCCTTGAAGTATAAAGTTCGATTGCTTATTTGAAATCTTTCCTCTTTTTTAATGTATGTGTTTATCACCAAAAACTTCTGTCTTAGTATTACTTTTGCTGCAATCTGTAAATCTGATTTTTTTTTCATTTGTCTCAAAGGATCTTTGAATTTCTCTTTTGAACTATTCTTTGACTCTTAGGTTGTTCAAAAGCGTTTTGCTTAATTTACACATACTTGTGAATTTTCCCATTTTCCTTCCATTTTTAATTTCTTATTTTATTGCATTGTGGTCAGAAAAGATATTTAGTATGAATTCAATCTTCTTAAATTTGTTAAGACTTGTGACCTAACATGTGATCTGTCCTGGAAAACGTTCTGTATGTACTTGAAAAAGAATGTATATTCTCCTATTGTTATGTGGAAGATTCTTTATATGTCTGCTAGGTTCATTCGGTCTATAGTGTGGTTCAAGTCTGATGTTTCCTTATCGATTTTCTGTCTGGACAATCTATTATTGAAAGTAGCATATTGAAGACCCTACTATTATTGCTTTGCTGTCCGTTTCTTCCTTCAGATATGTCAGTGTTTGCTTTAAATATTTAGGTGCTTTGATATTGGGTGCATACGTATTTGCAGTTGTTACATTTCGCTGATGAGTTGACTTTTATCATGATATAATGACCTATTTGTGTCCTGTGACAGACTTTGACTTATAGTCTATTTTGTGTGATATAAGTATAGCTATCCCTTTTGCATGAAATATCTTTATGATCTCTTCATTTTCAACCTTTCTATGTCCTCAAATCTACAGCAAATCTCTTGTAGACTGTGTATAAATAAATCTTGTTTTTTAATTCATTTAGCCACTCCATGCTCTTTACTGAGGAGTTTAATTCATTTACATTTAAAGTAATTATTGATAAGTAAGGACTTACTATTGTCATTTGTTAATTTTTTTTCTGATTGTAGATCTTTGTCCTTTCCTTTCTTACTATCTTCTTTTAAGTTTTCTTGATTTTTTATAGTGATATGATTTAATTTGTTTCTCTTTTGTGTATCTTTTATAGTTATTATCTTTGTTGTTACCATGAGGCTTACATGCAACATCTTATAGTTATAACAGCCTGTTTCAGGCTGATCTCAACTCAATTTCAATGACATACAAAAACTCTACTCTTTCTTTTAGGTGCAAGCTGCTTATTTTGGGTGTGTGTTAGGTTTACAATTTTCTGGATTCTTCTCAGGAACAGAGGAGCACCAACTCATAAGTATCTACTTCTGTGGCATGAAGAAGTATCTACTTCTGAAGCCATGAAGATGGTCTTATGAACCTTTCAATTTCTCTGATCTGCTCTGGTGCAAAAGCTAGTGCTCTCCAGCTTCAGTGGAGAGGAGCCAAGCTAATTGTTCTGCTCTCTTGCAGATCTTTGGAGAGCGGGAGACTTTTCAATACCATCTATCCCAGCTTTGCTACCCTTGTCTATGTAGTCCACATGTTTTCTGCCATGCTCTCTTCTCTGACTATATAGAGTTTGATAGTCTCCAGGTGTAAGACTCTGTACTGGCAGATAATTTCTACAGTAAAAATAAATATTGTTTTCTGCCATCCATCACATTCTAGATCTAGCCAAATTTGTAGCTTTCCTCACAATCTACCTACCTTTATCTTCAGTGTTTCTTTTGTTGTCAGGATTTAGTGGCTGGTTGTAATGTGTTTGAGAGAGGTTTGTAGGTACATCAGTTTAGGATTTGATATTTTCAGATTCCCCGTGTAGGTTTTAACAAATAACTGCTAATAATCTGTATATAACATCATTTAGTTACTTCTCAGAATATAAAGTGATTTTCTACTAACCAAAAAAAGAGGCTGTGCAAAAAAATATATATACAGAAATTAAATAAGTATATAAAAACATCACTTGTCACTAAGGAAACACAAACTAAAACAAGGTATATCTGCACACTTATTAGAATGGATAAAGTCCGCAACACTGATAACGGTAAACACAGACAGGAATGTAGAGCAACAGGAACTCTCACTCATCGTTGAAGGGAATACAAAATGCTACAGCCAGACTGCAAGGCAGTTTGACAGTTTTTTAAATAAAGCTAAATATAGTCTTACTATGTATATGATCCAGCAATCAGGCTTCTTGTTTTTTTCTCAAATGAGCTGAAAATGTATGTCCATACAAAAGCCTATACATGAATATTTATAGCAGCTTTATTCATAATTGTCATATAATGGAAGCAACCAAATTTTTTTCCTAATAGGTGAATAGATAAATATACTGAGTGCATCCATACAATGGAATACATTGAACTCTAAAAATAAATAAGCTATCAATCCGTGAAAAGACAAAGAAAGAAACTTAATTGCATACTACTAAGTGAAAGAGTGAAGTCTTAAAAGGTTATAATGACAAATGATTCTAACAATATATCATTCTGGAAAAAGCAAAAGTATACTGACAGTGAAAAAGATCAGTGGTTGCGAGGTGTTTGGGAAGAGGAAGGAAAGGATGAGTAAGTGGATCAGAGGAGATTTTTAGGACGGGACAGTGTAACTATTCTGTGTGATCCTGTAATGGTGGATACACAATATTATTATACATTTGTCAAAACCAACAGAATGAACTCTAATGTAAACTATGAGCTTTAGTTAATAGTAAAGTATCAATATTTGTTCAATTGCAACAAATGTACCACATTAATGGAAGATTTTAATAATAGGGAAAACTGTAGGGGAGGAGGGGAGAATGGAAAGCATATGTGGGAACTTCCTTCTTGTACTTTCCACTCAATTTTTCTGTAAAACAAAAACTATTCTAAAAAAATATAGTCCATTAATTAAGAGAAGAAAAAAAAAGAAGAGTGGGGGAGAGGGAGGAGAAGGAGTTGTGAATGGTTAAATAATGACTCCTGTATCCCCCAAAGATGTCTATACTGTACTCCCTGGAACCTGGGACTATGTGATCATACATAACAAGAGGGACTCTACAGATGTGATTAAGATTAGGGATCTTGAGATGTAGTGATTATCCTGGATTATCCAGGTGATTCCAATCTAATCACGTAAACTCTTAAAAGCTAGAGAATATTCCGTGGCTTGAGTCAAAGACTAAACACAGAATAAGAAACAAGAAAGACTCAAGCATAAGAGGGAACCATCCCTCTGTTTCGGGCTTTGAATATGAAGGAAGGAAGCCATGAGCCAAGGGATGTGCGCAGTCTGGGCAGCTGGGGACTGCTGCGGCTGACAACCACGAGAAGCTGAACTCTTCTAACAACCTGAATGAGCAAAGAAACAGATTCTCCTCTGGAACCTCCAGGAGGAATGAAGCACTCCTGACACCGTGATTAGAGCCCACTGAGTCAGTGCTGAAATTCTGACTCAGAGATCTGCAATGTAATAAATACGTGTTGTCTTGAGCTGCTAAATACGTGGTAATTTGTTATGGCAACAGAGAACCAATGCAGAAACTAACGAATTTGCTCTGTAATTCTCAGTAACACAGAAGGTATCAGAACAATGCGCATCCAATTTCAGCCCTTCTCACTGAAGCGTGGTACTTTACCTTTTTCTCACAACATATTTCTTCTATATTTTACGTATTTTTTTAGTGAAGTATACCTAGAATAATAATAATAATAAAACATTCTCTAATCCTAATATCTTTAATTTAAGTACAGGAACATTTTTTCTAATAAAAATAGTACATTTATTTTAAGGATAAACAGGTATCTAAAAAAACAGATTGGAAGAAAAGCTTCAATTCACATGATGGGCACCTCAGAGAATATGAAGATATGAAATTGGGAATGAAGGATGAAGGGAAAACATGGTAATAAAAAACAAATTCAAAACACAGGAAAATGGAACAAAACCCTTGCATGGACTGATGCTCATTTCTGTTCTATGCAACTAAAGGCCTCAAGAGTGAAATAAAATAAAAATGAAATTACTTTAAAGTTGGATTTTTAGATGTAGTACCATCTTGAATGCTGGTGTTGTATAGTCATGAAATGTACTCCCAAGTTAAATTATGGATCCTCATTTATGAAGATTTTAAGGCACAGAACAAGGAACTCTCCCTTCTGGGTAATATATTCATCTTCTAAAAGAAAAGATTAATATATGAATTAGTTCTCTAATCGTTTCTTCCAGATGCCTTATCCTGGGGTTAAGTATATTATTGCGTTAAAAACAATGTGTGTAGTTAAAACTTTCAGGTTAAATACTCAAATCTCCCAATTGACTGAAGCACGAGCTTAGTCCAGTCTTTGCATGTTTCTCAGCCTAAGTATGGTCTGTCACTAGTGGTAATGTATATGAAAGTGCATTATAGACTATACAGTCCTGGGCACTTGGTAAGTGTAATTCTTCGCATCAGGCAATATCTGGACAGTGACATTACTGGAAGTGAAAATAGTTACTTTATATTTTCCTTCTCATTCTGCTATTGAACTAATTAATATCTCCCCATGGTGATTAATTTCCAGCTGATTCAGGACATATTTCATACTCATACTTAATGGTATGCTAATTTAGGGGGCATGTTTCTACTTCAAATTATCTGTTAGGCCACTTTTTATCAGGATAAATGGACAGCAAAAATGGGAATTCCCTTATTTCACCACTCTCGATCCCATCTCCATGTAAATAACTGTGTTCCCCATGTAAACACAGCCATGCACTCTTATTGTAATTTAAAATTATCTCATTTATTTACAAGTTTTGCTTACTAATTTGACTTCTTCCTCATAAAAATGTAAGCCTCATAAGGACAGAGGGGTTTTTTTTGTGTTTTGTTTTGTTTTGTTTTGTTTTGTTTTGTTTTAGTTCTGGCCAAGTAATCAATGTATGCAGAATGCATGTCATATACTAGGAAAATAATAAATATACATTGAATTCATAATTTATTAAACTTGCGGTGTCCAAAAATACAATTTGAGTATATATTTGTCAGAGCTTGCTAGAAAATCTGGTATTTAGACTTAATTCTGTCTATATGTATTGTCTTTAGCAATAGTGAAGCCAGCGTTCAATTTTCTTCAGTATAGATATCATTATTGAAACCAGTATAGAATCAGAGCCTCTAATACCCTTTCTAGCCTTTAAATGCAGAATCTTTGATGCACATGGCATTTGCATGCAGGCTTAGATTTTCCACTCATAAAATACTATGGAAATGAATGCTATATTTACTATCTGATGGCAATAGGGCTTTGGGTCTAGAATGTTTTCCCCACCTCGTCTTTCATTCTATCAACTGAATCTCAAGAATTGTATTCTATTCACCTAATTTTTTATTCATCGACTAATATTAAAAAGAAGTCCCATTTTCAAGTATTTATTTTGTACCAGTCACATTTTATATTCATTATTACATTTAACTTTATTTAATTTTCAAAACAATCCTATGTTGCAACCTTCTATCTATCGTCTATCTATCTATCATCATCACATCATCATCACCATCATCATCATCTTCATCTGCCTACCTCTCTATCAATAACTCCTTTAAGGCTTTTATTTGAACTATTTTTAAATGTACTCTGTGTTGATATTTACTTTGCTTTTTTATTTCTCGGGTCTTCCCTGAAAAAAGGACTCTTAAGGTGTTGATTTGACAGTGACATTTTAACCATGATAGATATGTTGCTTTCCTTCTGTTAAGTGTTTTGCCGTATCGAAGCCCTGCAATCATGGAGAATGTTCTGTAAATGCACTGTCCATCATGAGGCTACTGAGCACTTGAAATACAGCCACTTGTGGCTACTGATCTCTTGAAATACAGCTACTGAACCTGACAAAGTAAAAATTTAATTTAATTTAACTTTGCTTCTTATCTGTTCAAATTTAAACAACCACATGTGGCTAGACACTACCCTATTCTGCAGTGCCGCTTAAATGTATACTTACATTTCTTCCTTTTTACTGAAAAGTCTTATCTGGTATTTGACTTACTTCTATTTCATTTTTTTTTTCTTAGAAGGGCCACTGCATTTTTTGTTTTGTTTTGTTTTGTTTTGTTTTTTAGAAAGACTTCCTAATATTCTTACTAAAATTTTGGATATATTTACAAATCTAGAAACTAGCCAAGCAGTCTTTAAAGCAATTGTTTTGAAAAGTCTAAAAATGTTTTATATGGTTTGTCATTTGTTTGGTGAAAACACTTAAGTTCTCTCTTAGTGAATTTCACTTACACAAAACAAGGCTATCGACTAAAGCCACCATGTTATATGTTAGATCCTCAGACCTTATTCATCTTATAACTAAAATTTTGTATCCTTTTCCCAACCTCTCCTTATTTTCCACACCCCCCAATCCCTGGCACCCACTTTTCTACTCCCTGTTTCTACAGCTTGAGTTTCTTTTTAGATTCCACGTATAAGTGATATGACACAGTTTCTCTGTCTGGCTTATTTCATTTAGCATAATGCGCACCAGTCTCATCCATGTTGTCACAAATGACAAGATTTTCTCCTTTTTTAAGTCTGAATAATACCCCACTCTGTGTGTGTGTGTGTGTGTGTGTGTGTGTGCGCACGTGTGTATATCTCACATTTTCCTTATCCATTCTTCCATTAACTGACCGACATTCTGGTTGTTTCCATACCTTGGCTATTGTGAATCGTGCTGCTATGAACATGGGTAGACAAACATATCTTCAAGATATTGATTTCATTTCCTTTGGATATAAACCCAGAAGTAGAATTACTGGATCATATGGTGGTTCTATTTTTAATTTCTTGAGGAACCTCCATACTGTTCCATAGTGGCTGTGCCAGTTGATATTTCTACCAACAGTGTATGTACAAGGTTCCTCTCCTTCCATATCCTCAACAACACTTGTTATTTCTTGTCTTTTTGATAATCAACAACCTAGCAGGTGTGAGATGACATCTTGTTGTTTTGATGTGAATTTACTTGATCATTACTGATACTGAACACCTTTCAATATATCCGTTGGACATTTGTATGTCTTTGCAAAAATGTCTATTTAGGTCCTATGACCATTTACATTTTTTTCAATTTTTAATTTTTATTTTATTATTATTATTTTTTGCTGTCAAGTTGGATGAGTTCCTTATATGTTTTGGATATTAGCCTTTTTTCAAATATGTAGTTTGTAAATATGTTCTCTCATTCCACACATTGCCTTTTCATTTTGTTGATGATGTTTTTGCCATAAAGAAACTTGAGTTCAATGACCTCCCACTTACTTATTTTTTCTTTTGATGCCTTTACTTTTAGTATCAAATCCAAAAAGTCATTTCCAAAACCAATGTCAAGGAGCTTACCCTTATGTTTCTCTTAGGATAAATGGAACCTACTAGGACAGTTTATTAAAACAATTGCTTTAAAGAATCTAAAGAATGTTTTACATTTTTTTAATCAACCAATGGAAATTCACAAATAATTGGCTAATATTAAGTAGGAGATGTTACCAGCGTATAATTGGCCTTTTAAAATCTGCTGTAAATCTCCTTTTCAACCCCCTTTAAGGTTTTGTTAAAATTGTCTATGCCATTGAAGGTGGGGTCCTAACTATTGCAAGGAGAAACATCAATACACAGAAAATATAACTGGCTTCAGACACATGGAGTTCTTTGTTTGAGTCTAACTCTGTTGCTTGCTAATTATATAACTCTGAACCATTTTGTTTCAGATACGCAAACTGGTCTTAGCACATACCTACTTCTTAAAATTTAAGTAATATGTCACGAATATATAATATTAAATTATAAACTTTCCTCCACCATATTTACTTTTTATTCTAAGGTGTTCTCCATTTTCCAAATGAGGCATAGAGTGACAAAATAAGTAGTCTGAAATAACCTTACTAATAATCAGTGCTAGACTTAAAACCCAGGCAGACTATATCCAGAAATCGTCCTTAGGCTTTGGGCATTGATCATCTTGTGGTGGTATTAAATGAATGATTGGACCCCACTGACTTTTATTGGTCACATCTCTGTGCTGAAATAACATAGACTATTTACATATTAGTTTTCTGTTTAAAAAAACTCATTAAATGGATAAATGTATTTTAGTGGAAAGCTAATATCACTATATGGTGATGGTAAATAAGTTTTCTCATATACTATTGTAGAAGTATGAATTGTTCTATTTCTGAGAGCAATTTGATAATAAACATTAAAATTTTTAAAATATACTTTTGTATAACTAATCCTCTTTTAAGAATTTATCTTCATCATAATTAAGCATAGGTGGGCAAATGGTTCTTTAATATTGTCCAGCAAACACTATAATAGAAAAAACCTTCACAGAATCTAAACACCCAATAATGAAATACTACTCGAATTAAATGAATTAATTCTCTTTTCAATATCCATGAAATAGAATATTACATAGCCTTTAGGATGATAACGGAGACATATATTATTTTGGCATGTAATGTGTTTATATTTTCAGTGAAAATATATGTTGCTGGTATATCCTACATCAAAATGCTCCTTATGGATGACAATGTATTTTAAAATTTTAAATTTCTTTGTTCTACTGTATTTTTATTAATGAAGTACTTTTTTAAAAAAAAACTGTATAAAATTAAAGACAAATTGAGTTAATTTTGATATTTCTGAACGAACTATTCACCTGCCTTTTCAGGAAGCTTGACCGTGATACTTAACGGATACACTTTGGCATTTGTTTGAATTGCAGGATAATTACCTTAGACTATGTAGGAGAAGAAGCAACACACACACACACACACACACACACACACACACACACACGCCGGAAGGGCCAGCAATCCCCGAACTGACAGATGAAAGATGACTCCAAACCTTGCCGTGAAAGAGAGAAGAAGGCAAGGGGGTCAATGCTCAGAGGCAAAGACCCTTGGCTCTTCTTTGCTCCTTCTTTTATTGGTCCTTCAGGATAATCACAAACCCTTATCGCTGTTCCTCAAGCACAGGATGTGTGACAAGAGGTCTTACTGAACCTGCGAGAATCTGTTTACAGGAAAGATACAATATGCTCATTTGCGTGTTCTACGGGTTCCGCTACACATAGCCTCAGGGACAGTGCCTGCATCTGTTACATCGCAGGGCTGCTGTTCGGGCTGGGAAAGCTTCGGCAAGGCGACTCCCCAGGGCATTCCGATGGCAGAGTGGTCACGTAGGCCTGGGCATTCCAAAGGTCTATGCGCTTCTCCGAAGCCCTCCCTGCCGTCAGCGGCCTCTGTGCTACATTGTAGCGAGCCAGCTCTTAGGGCTGATTTCATGCTTTACATTAACTGCAACACACACACGCAACAGTAACAAAATCGGTTTGGGAAGACTTAAACTCAAACCTCTACAGGGGTCTTGTTGGCTGTTTAAATGGGTCACGCTCGCTGGGTTTAAGCTCCCACGCACTTCCTGTGTGACTGCGCAGTAGAGCCGGCTCTGCCAGCGGAGGCAAGCAGTTGCTCCTCGACTGCAGCCGAGTGCGGTCAGGTTAAAATCAGCGTTCGTTGCACCAACACTTGCAATTGTTCAAGAGAAGTTTTATTTTTGTGCATTTGTGTGAAATCTTCCAACTTTTAAATGTTAGTTGTAACTTCATTTAAACACTAGAAAAGCCAAACTAAACCTGTCGGTAAAGGAGCCATGTTCCTGAATCTGCAGTTGCGTCTTTTTGTTCAACATCAAGGCCAAAAACGGAAGCCACGGAGTGGCAGCAAACCAGAGAACGCTTCATGAGGCCCTTGAGGGGGATGCGGCACTGGACTGGCTCTCGGATGATTTTGCTTTATTTTTCTACAACTTATGTTTTTGACTGGAAAATAACATTTGCTTCAAAGAGGATTCTCGAATGGTGTTTATTTATAAATATTCAAAATATCAAATATAACTCGTAAATAATGTATAGACAGGAGAGCTGAGTGTGTGAAACTAGACAAATAAAGCATAGTTACAACTAGAGCAAAACGGTATAAGAAAATTAGAACCACGTTGTCCAACGGAATAATAGTCCAAGATATCAAACTTTCTATTTTACTCCAATAAACCTTAACTTGTACAACAGCATTTTATTGTATATTATCACTATTTTTGTATATTTTTGTTAGTGTTTGAAGGAAGATAGCAAGAACAGTGTTTAAGGGCATAAGTCATTTACTTCTAAAAGGGGTGAAAAAGGCATAGCTTCTAAATGTGATTTCTTTAAAAAAAAAAAACCACCATATGTTGGCTAACTGAACATAATAAAAAAAAATTTTAAATCTATTATAGAAATACACGATTATGAAAATGTTCAGTATAATTAAGGGATCACTGAGTGCTTAATGCCTAATTGAATGAATAAAAAGAAATTAAAATACTTCAGAGGAAATCATCTCATTTTGGTAAGAAATGCATTAATTGTTCTAAATTATGTCTCCATTTTGATGTTTGTAGTTCTTCAACACATGGGTCTTTTGACCCATTTACAATTTGCACAAATGGAGACAAACGTACCACAGGGAAGGAGAAAAGGAAACCCACGCAGGTTTTTGCTAGCAAACAGTTTAGTAGTCTACGAGTAGAATTCCTCCCTCCCGTCACACGGTGCCAGATGCTGCTTTGTCTGAAGCCGCAAGCCGCGGTGGATCCCGACGGCACTATAAACAAAATCAAACCTGGCACTGTTATCACAGTTATAGAAACACCTATGCTAAAAGGCTCTGTGTTGTGAAACTGGTTAGAGTCTATATGCAGAACCTTCGCTATGTTCTGTTTTTTAAAAACATTGATTAATTTGCCCGTTAAAGAAAGAGCCGCAGTAACATAGTAAGCCGAACCAGCCTCAAAGCTCCGGAGTACACAATGAGCACATTCTGCACACAGTCTGCTTATTCCCCTCCCTTGACAGAAGGGGCATGATCAAAACTCAGCTTTTAAAAGTGTATATATGCAAATACTATACATGTATGTACATATATATAATCAAATGATATACAAATTTTATATTTGATTTATACTCACAACCATCTATTCTTCCCCCAGGAGATCTTATACTTAACATCAAAAAACTATTATTCCATTGTTCCAGTCATACTCTGTTGTCTCTCTTTTGAATATTTTTGTTTAAATTGAGTGGCTGAATATATTGTCTGTATCGAGTGTTGATTCTGTGCATTTTTTTATCATATTAAGGTGGATGTATGCTTTACTTTCCAACTTACTAGGCAAAGTTTGATCATAAGCAATTGTTGAATAATTGGTTTCTTCAAGCAACTGACTTAATGCATACTTAAGATCCCCTTTGAAAGCAGCCCCCTGAAACAATCCTTTTCTTTTGCTAATAACTCTGTTGTCACTACCCGCCTATAAAACCTTCCATTTTGGACAACTCCTTGGAGCCCACTCTATTTACTAGAAGGGATGCTGCCTGACCCATAAATCATTTAATAAAGCCAAATAGACCTTTGAAATGAACACCAAAAAATGCATTTTTAAGATACACAGATTATCATGCAACGTTAAAGAAGTATATTTAATAAAAATGCTAGCATGATCCTGTCCCCAACTTCAGGGGCAGATGTCTGATATAAGGACATATTTCAAACTCAACTACATTTTTCTTCCATTTTTTTTTTTCTTCTCCTCAGTGGACCACTGGCATTGCCTTTTGTCTAGCAACGTTTTTACTGTCTTGTGATTAAGGTACAGTTACATAAATAAGGCTGAACCTCTCTATCTTTCCCCAGTTTTATGAAAAAGAATCCATGATTGGTTTGTTTGACATTTAGATAATATCACGTGATTTGGGATTTATGGGAAGTCGGGATGAATCTAACAGATAACATTTGAAGCAGGATTCTGGGAAAGCTTGGCTCCATCTATTTGCAAATTTTCGCAGCGGCAAATGATTGCTGCTATATATCCAGAAACACAAATTGCTCACCGGGGTAATCATGACCTTTACGGAAAACAACTCTGAGATCTTAGTCGACTTCATTTACTACTCACTCCTTCCGTTCTTCCTAGTAGCAGATGTTCTTGATGCCCCACTGGATTTTCCTTACCAGGCTAGGACTCCTACTATTAGCTGTTAAAGGTGTGAAAAGGTAACTGTTCATGCTTTCGTCAGTCACCGAGAACTGCCCATGATGGGTGGCGCTTGGGAAATTATACTATACCTACTCTCTCTCTCATTGTTAGGCAGCATCTAGTAGTAACTAAACTCAGTCCCTTCATATATGGGTGGGGTTTATGGTCCAGAACGACTCAGGGGATCAGATAAGGCTAGATGCTAGCTTTCACTTGAACCCCCATCTGAGCTTAGTCTCCTCCTGTTCCCTACTTAGGTTTCTCTCATCTCTTTACAGGTTTCCTCTGGAAAGACTCTTTCGGAAATCACTTATATAAGGACTAGGGCTCAAGCTTTGCTTCTGAGGAACATGACCTTACACCTGCTCATATAGCAAATGTTTATTAAAAGGATGGGAGCTGTTAAAGCAAGTTAATGGGGCTAAGTAAGGAATGGTTATAAGCACAAACAATCATTACTGTAATAGAGTTTAAACAATGTCACTCTTGATAGGATAAATATTCTTGATTTTCACTTGATGTGGAACATTGGGTAAAATAATTTTCTTGAGGTTCTTAAGCCAGGGGATCTTGGTTTTCCTCACAACCCAGGAAAGCAACAGCCACTGAGATTTTATAAACTACAGGATTGGGTGGTTATGATAAAACAGTTATAAAAATATGAGAGGATTGTGATGTGCTGCCTGTGGTAACAATCAACCACATCAATTTATCACACAAGGTTTCTGAGAAGATCACGGTTAAGCATTCATGTTCTCAGAACCTTTGCTGAGAATACCATTCTCTAGAATCTAGAGTCTAAATAAGTAATGGAATTTAGGTAAAAGCTGAGAGATTTGAGAAAACTGATGTTTCAGCCATCTTTACTTTCATTCTCTCTACGATTCCATTTGGAGAAAAAAATATTAAATTTCAACTCCTACTTTGTCTTTTCCTCTCTTGCTTTTTTCTACCTTACCTTATTGTCTTCTAAATAGCAGTAGCTGTCTTTATTTATAGATTCTAATCCCGTCCTCAGCTCCCCCATTCTTAGGACGTGTGATATTTCTATAGTCTCTATAAGCTAAGCCAGGTAATATAAACATCCTCAGGAGTCTGTTTCCAAAACCAGTAAACAAACTTGTTCCTGAGAGCAGTCATCAGATCTGACTGGGTCTTCCCTGGGAAGAGGTTATCTATAGATTTGGGGAAGTCGGTGGTTGGTTTTGTGACAATGACAAGAGTAAGCAGCCTGGGAGGCAGCAGCAAAGCTCATTCCAAAGATATGTTCATGGAGCAGTGTATTATCTTTTTCATTCTTCCTCAATATCTTGCTGTTTAATTATAAATGATATGTAAAAAAATAGTTTGGAATTTTGTGGTGTCAAGAAATGAATCAGGTTTATTTTAAAAATATGCAATATAGGTAATTCAGACCAAATTTCCAATCTGTCAAACCTTTGGTCTAATGACCTTCAGGGAAGAATGAAAGAGCCATGGTTTTTAATTGGTCTTTCCTAATGGGGTGATACTTTAAGGCTCATAGTTTTTATATGGTACATGCAATTTTAACTGCTGCTCTATTGTTTTATGTATTCTAATTTAACACTTTACATGTTTCACTTGCATCCTTAAACTGATCTAACCATGAAGGACACGATATTATAAACTAAAGATTGACTAACAGGAACATATAAGGGATTCAAGGGAGAAGCAGAGAATGTAAGTATATTCTGGAAGGTTAAAGCCCAGAATTAACTGAGACCTTTGAGGAACGGGAAGGACAAAGCAAAGCAGCTAGTGTGACATTATTCAGAGCATGAAAAAAAAAGTACAGTGCTATGAGTTATGTTTTTAATAAAGGACGGATATAGAGCATTACTTGATTGTATTTTGCTCTTCTCTGTCCAAAATAATTATTTTCAAATTTGAAATGATAGAATAAACATAGTTAAGAGGAGAACACTGAAAAACAATAAAGGTATAAACATTTTGGATGATAACATAAAGGTTTAAAAAGTTATTAATAAGGAAGAAGAATAAATTAAAAATAATGAGACAGACTTAAACAGAGATCTAAAAGACTGCATATTTGTAAGGGACTTGTGTGGTGCTTTATAACTCTTCACATGAATTAACAACAACAATTAACTCTAAAAAGTCCTATCCACTGATAATTGAAAAGCACACAGAACTAACTATGCAATAGGACTACCAAATTATTTTATTTACAGAGAATAATAGAAGGGTATTGGTACCTCTAAATGAATTCAAATGTTCAGAACCAGATGAAATACATTCCAAGGCCTAAAATTATAAAAGACCTATTCATGGAAACACTTCATAAATCTCTGAGACTTCATGGAGGGGAGAGGAAGTTATGGGAACATAGAAATGGGTGAGACTGGTAAAGATTCCAGTGTTCAGAATGAGATATTCCCTCCATTTGGTACCATCTGACTTGGAATGGGCAATTATTTTGTTGATTTTAAAAAATTTTAATTTTTATCATTGTTTGTTGAAAGTCAGCAAGACCAAGTGAAATTTGGGTTGAAAATCAGAGGTTGTAGAAACAACCAAATGACTAGCAATATTAATTTACTATAATATTCCAGAAAGAGTAATAAAATAAAATGACATGACATGAGAAAAAAAAAACTTAAAGGAAGCATTACTCTCTGAGGGCTCTCATGAAATCATGTTGTAAGTAAAATCCAGGTTCCTAAATGAGATTAATGGGCGCATTGTTCCTTGATTTTAGTAATGAATCTGAGACAATTTCTCAAGAGGATTAAAAGAAAAAACAATATGAATGAACGATTGGCTGAATTTACTGAGCAATTATATGCAAGTTATTTATTTATAAGATAAACGTTCCCAAAAATGAGGTTTAGGTCTCATCCAATAATATATTCAGTGTTGTAATCAATGCCATGTTGGACAACATAGATGACAAGTGATTACTGTTTTTTCAAATATCATCGGATTTCTGTTACTTACAAAGCATTTTTCTAGGTGTTGTGTTCACAGTAGTGAATCTTTACATTTTAGAGTGGGAAAGACAGATAATAAACAAGGGAGCCAAACCGTATAATAATCAGATAAGAAAATGTCTTATAAAAGAACACAGAAACACTTTGAATGACCGAATAAAGTTTTAAGAAGTTATCAAGTGGGGAGAAGAACGTTTTGGAACTAATGAGACCAACTAAATAAGGATGTCTAAGACCATGGATACTTTTTAAAGGACTCACATGGCACTTTATAACTCTTCATGTGAATTACCAACAAGGTCAACAACAATAAATCCCAAGGGATCATATCCACTGACAACTGAAAAGCATGTGGAATCAATTGTATGACATGGCCACAAAAATGATTACTCAAACTTCATTCAGATGAATAAAGGTGTTGAGAGTAGACAGGCATTTTCATTAATAGACTGATAATAAAAGCACATTATGTTCAAGGAGAAGACAAAAGTACTAATTTCAGAGAAGAAATGAGAACCACGACACTGAAGAATATCAAAACCAAAATTAAGAGACCAGTGGATGAGTTAACACCTGGTGCGAACTTTCTGACCTGGAAATGATATAGGGAAGAGCTTGCGCAGAATGAGGGAGACAGTCAAAAAGAAAGAGGTATGTGGATGGCAAGGGAGTGACAGGGTACATGGTGAGAATATCTGACATTGGAGTTACTGGAGTTCCCAAAGGAGAGGAGAGAGCGTATAAGACATAATGATTGAGAATTTTACAAACTGGTGAAAGAAATCTCTCTTTAAATGGAAAAACTATCATAAACACTAAGCCGAATCAATACAAGAAATACATACCCAAACACATCAGGCTAAAACTTCTGAAAACCAAACATAGAGAAAAACATTTTAAAATAGCAGCCAATATTGTTACCACTGTGAAATGATAACATCAAAGTGCAGAAAGAAAACACCATCGATTCAGAATCTATCCTTCATAAGTGAAGGTGAAATAAAGACATTTCTAGAAAAAAACGGTGAGAGACTAGTCATCTGCATACCTGCAACAAAAGAAATATTAATTTTTTATTTTTCCTTGTAAGTGAGCCCAAATGGAAGTCTGGAGATACCTGAAGGCGAGAAGAGCAAAAAGAAAAGCAAAAAAGTAAATAAATGATTAAGTCTAAATAAATATTATCTGTATAAAATAATAATTTTATAGGGTTTTAAGTACAAGGATAGTTAAAATATATAATAGTGCAAGGAGAAAGAGAACAAATTGACACATTCCTCCTTTTTTGCATTATCCAAGAAGAGAATAAAATTACTAAGTACTATCACAATGTGATACTATTCACAAATGTATATCACAACCACTTACTGTACACTAAATAGTAAAACAGTATATAACACTGAAGGTAATAACATTTATGTAAAATGTTATTGATAATACATATATACATTTATAAAGGTATAACATTTATGTTATAGTAAAAATAACATTTATTTATAAAAGAATCAAATAACATTTATGTATAAAAGAATCAAAACAAATAGAATGATGGTAACATTATAAGGAAAAACTAGAAATCATTATTTTAAAATGTCAAGATAGTAGTATGTGTACAAACAATTTTCAATTCTTTGATCAGGTGGTAGCTACTCACTTTTTCACCTTAATATAGTTTGATAGGATATGCACCTTTCCTTTTTTCTTAAAATTTTATTTTAACTCTGGTTAACATACAGTGTTATATTAGTTTCAGGTGTACAACATAGTGATATATACACCTTTTTAAATGTATTTTTATCTTATATATGTTCAACAATTTAAAAAAAAAAGTTTAAAAAAGATGCAAAAAAACAAGGGAAACTGGAATGTAAAGCTGAAAAAGTAAGACAGGACTAGACAAATTATCATCAAACACATGTAGGCCTTTCATATAGAAGGATTTTTCTATGCAACTCTAAGATTGATGTTTAAAATTAAAAAAAAATTAAAGAAGTATCAGGTCAAGTTGGAGTAAGAAAATCAGACCCCAAAGTCACTTTTGATTTAAGCAAATATAAAAGGAAAAATTTGAACAGTTAAATGGCATTTCTAAGGTCACCAGCGTATGTAGAATGGCAATGCTGGGACTAGAGGACAGGACTTTGACTCCTATTTCATTGTTTATGACACGACACAGATGTGTTTTTAAATTTGGAGTTATTAAAAAAAAAAAAAACCTTAATGCTTCTTAGTTAGCTATGTCCTATCAGGAGAGTTTTTCATCTAGATGGAAAATGATTCTAAATGATGTCCAAGAAATGTGAAAGGGCATTCCTGGCATTTATTGAACATTTGAGCTCAATGACTTGTTAACTGGTTGTATGTGAAGGTTAATTTTATGTGTCAATTTGACTGAGCTTAGAGATGCCCAGATAGCTGTTAAGACATTCTTTCTGGATGTGTCTGTGAAGGTCTACCTGGAAAAGATGGGCATTTGGTTCTGTAGACTGGGTTAAAATCTGCCCTCATCAATGTGGGTGGGCATCAGCCAATCCATCGAGGACCCAAATAGAACAAAAAGGTGATAGAAGGGCTAATTCCATCTTTCTTCTTCAGCTGGGATGTCCATCTTTTCCTGCCCTTGGACATCAGAGCTCCTGGTTCTTAGGCCTTCAGACTCTGAAATTCATAACAACAGTCCCCAGTTCTCAAGCCTTCAGCCTTGCACTAGGAGTTACACCAATAGCTCTCCTGGTCCTCCGGCCTTCAAACTCAAGGCTGAATTATACCACCACCTTTCTTGGTTCTCCAGCTTGTAGACAGTGGATGGTGGGGATTCTCTGCCTCCATAACCTCATGAGCAAATTTCTATAATGAATCATTTCTTTCCCTCTCCCTCTCTCGCTCAATCTTTCTCTCTCTCTTTCACACACATGCACCTACCCCTCTGTCTCTCCCCACTCCCTCACTCCCTCCTCCAACCCTCTTTCACACACACAGACTCTTCCTTTGTCTTGTATCATATTGGTGTGTTTCCCTGGAGAACCCTCACTAACACATTATATCATTCTTATATGTATCTTTATAAAATTTTACAAAAAATATGATGTGACTCAAAAATCAAGGAACAATATGCAAATTTAATAACCTGAGTTCATTGGACAAACTTCCATAATTCCTCTCACTTTCTTAGTGGTTTTCACAATAAACAAGATGTTATTGTTGGTAGGTGATCATTTTGTTTCACACATTGAATAACTTAACAGAAGAATTTATTGTTACATCTAGTGATATAACTCAATAACTTTTTGGAATCTTCTTAAACTAAATTTTTTATTATAGCCCCAGAAAATTCTTAATGGTAATGGTTTTTATTAGTTATTTTGTTCTCAAAACACTGTGCTACTTTAGATTTGTATTGTTTTGTCCAGTATGGTAAGAGTTTCTCTAGACTGTCTTGTGAAAATCCTGAAAATCCAAAATTCCACAGAAATTTAAGAACCACACTTTCAATCAGCTTTGAAGTTTCATTAATTTAGATGCCAATTTTTCTCTGTGTTCAAGAAATATTTTGCATGTTTGTCATTGTGCCCAAATGCCCATAACTTTAAATCTGAAAAATAAGCTGTGTTGCAGTACCTTCTGATTCATTATACTGATTTTCCAATAAAAAAGCTATAACTTGTATGAAAAGTAGGATACAAAGATGAAAGTAAAATATCAGTTTCCTCTATACAATTAAATGGCAGCCATTCTGAGGTACATCAAACGGATTGTTCTTTCAAAAGCATTATCAAGTTAAAGAAATCAAAACAAACATTTAACATAGGCCTCAAAAATTTAGTCTCCTCCTTATCCCTTTTAAAGTCCCTTTATAATTACCGCCTCCCCAACTACTTCCCTCCAAAGAGGAAGCACGAGAAGCAGGTTCCTGTTATGTCTTCCTCTTTTCACAATTCCGTTCTTTGTAAAGGGAAACAGAGGGGCACCTGGATGGCACAGTGGTTAAGTGTTGGACTCTTAGTTTTGGCTCAGGTCATGATCTCAGGATCCAGAGATCCAGCCCTGCCTCTGGCTCTGTGCTCAGCGTGGAGTCCACTTAAGACACTCTCCTCTGCCCCTCCCCCTGCCACAGTTCCCTTTCCACACACACCCTTCCCCGCTTTCTCTCTCTCAAATACATAAATCTTTTTAAAAAGAGAGAGGGAGAAACAGAAACACACATAGATAAATTAGGAAATACAATCCAGTTTTTCTTACTTAGGAGTGAGAATAAACATATGCCAATCTTTTAGTGAGTTCCTAAAGATCCTGGGCTATAACTTTCATAGCTTCGAGAGTTACTGAAATGTGACATGGGTAATTTTGGCTGCAGAGTATGCTCCCAATTTTGTTGCTAATGGAGTAAAATCATTTTCTTATGAATACTTTTCATGTCACTTGGCTTATTACGTAGCTTACAATTTCACCAAATATTTTAACAATTCTCTTTCCCCTTATCGCCTACCTCATACTGCATTGTTGCAGGTGTGTGTGGATGTGTGCGTGTTTTCACATTTTAATATTTTCCTTCTTCTCCATCTCTTGTAAGTATTAGTGGGCATTTGGGGACTATACTGTTCAAGTTAAACTATTTATTTATTGCCCTTGTATCCTTTATGCTTGTCTCCTCAATCACTTGTGATAGTCTTCAGTTTCCCCAGTGCATTTCGATAAGTAAATCATCAATCTGAGAACAAGACTAGGGCACTTATTTTCAGTGCCTCAGATAACGTTGATCATCTGTCTCAGCTCAAGTTATTCTTCTCTAATTTCATATTTTCATCAACAGCTGTCAAGCTCAAGAGGAGACCCATCACAGAGTCAGAAATCACCTCCAAAATCAATGATACAGTGGACAGATGGATGCATTTGTCAAATGCCCAACTCCAAAATGGGAGTATTAAAGAAGGGCTGAGGGTATTTTTTTTTTTTCCCCTTAAATGGGTTGTGTTTCATTTCTTTAAAAATCATGTGAGAGTCCTGGACCCTCCAAGACTGTAGAATCTTAAATGTTACGAGCCGTATGCTTAAAACGTAAATAATATGCTTTTTTAACTTAGGTGAAATAAAAGAAAAAAATTACTGTTTATGCACGCTTGATGACACAACCATCATTATACACATGGATAGTGTTTGCTATTTATTATACTTTGGATTGAAAAGTAATGAAAGAGTAAGGACAATCATTATGTTAATGAAGTGTCAATGAAGCATGTTTGCTTTTCCCACTTGTCATGAAAATAGTTTTGCTTCATCTATTAGATTTTATCAGAAGTCAGAGAAACAGCCTATGTTATGCAAATTATTTTAACTACCATATTATAAACTGCATGCATGCCTCAAGAACTAGTTAACTAAATTCTACACCATTTATGGAAGGCACATTCTAAAATTGTATCTAAGGGGTGCCTGGATGGCCCAGTCAGTTAAGTATCAGACTCTTGGTTTGGGCTTAGGTCATAATCTCAGGGGTCCTAAATTGAGCCCCTGGTCAGGCTCTGCACTCAGCACAGAGTCTGCTTGGGTTTCTCTCCTCCTTTCCCTCAGCCCCCCCCCCCCAGCACACACTCTTACTCTCTGTAAAATGAATAAATAAATCTTCTAAAAAAAGTAAAAATAATAAAATTATATCTAAGAATCTTTTTTTAAGATTGTCCTGCTGTCTAATATACCAACTAGATTTGCCTTTTTGAAAGCTATGCTAGCATCCACAATAAGGTCTTATTTGAAAATAAGATTTGTGGGGAGCACAAAGCCCATTAGATCCAGCATCACTTCTGTGGCAATCAATATTGCTTGGCAAGAACATAGGAAGTTAGCAGTTTGACTTGGGTAGCTTTTGTCCCAATCCTAACACATACACCTGCTTCTCTATGGTTAAGCAGAAGTTAGAACAGGTGGCATGTATGTTCAAGTGATATTTCAGATTCTACTTGAATTCTAATATTCTTTTTTTTTTTAAAGATTTTATTTATTTATTTGAGAGAGAGAGTGAGAGAGAACATGGTGGGGAGGGAGAAGGGAGCCTGACACAGGGCTCAATCCCAGGACCCCGGGATCACGACCCGAGCTGAAGGCAGACGCTTAACCGACTGAGCCACCCAGGCACCCCTTGAATTCTAATATTCTAACAGAGAAAGCTATTACATGATTTTCCCCTTCAGAATAAGATTGGGTAAGATTGTGGTTGGTCATTTTCTTCAGCAAGAATTTAAATATGGTCTGACTAGTTAGGCTAAGTCTTTTTTGCTCTTGATGCTGGGAAAACATTGCAGTCATGAGCTGTGGTGTGTCTTCCTTCTGCATCTTTATCATGACCACTGAACTCTTACTGTTCTACAGGCAGTTTATGCCCCCACTTCCAGGACCGGCAATACTGAAGCTACACTGCATCTGGTTGTAACCAATATGGGGCAAACAAAGGAGAGTAACTCTCCATCACAAGTACTGAGCAAAAAAGCAGAACAAGCAGAGGATGGAGATTCGGGAGGGAACTGCAGGAAAAATTCCTGAAAGATTTTGAAACAGACTCAACCAACAATGTTTCTGCCTTTCATTTTCTTATGCAAATTTACATATCTATAATTTGTAGATAACTGATATCAATGGAAATGATAATGGTCCACAGACAGGACTTTATGTGACTTAGTCACCTTCAAAAACTAACAAAGTGGCTCAAAACATCATGAAGGTCAATAGAAAAAAATCAATAAAACAAAAACCTGTTTTTTTTGGAAAAATTAGTGAAATTGATAACCCACTAACAAAAGACACAAAAACAAAAAAGACAGAAGACACAAATCACCAATATCAGGAATGGAACAAGATCTCGCTAGAGATGCTGTCGCCTTTACAAGAATAATAAGGTCACACTACAAACAACTTTATGCTCATAAATTTAACTACCTAGCAGAAAAAGACCAGTTTGTCTAAGACCATGAACTATCAGAACTCAAACATGATAAAACAGATAATCTGAATAGTTCATAAACATTAAAGAAATTAAATGTACAATTAAAAATATCGACCAAAAAAAAGAGAGAAATATATGAGAAAAGATTGTTTCGCAGGATAATTATACCAGACATGTAATGAAGAATTAACACCCAAAATGCAATGATGAAAGATTCAAATACCTGCTAATAAAGCAAATTATCTGCCCCCAAAGACCAATCGAAACTTCAAAGGAAACAGTGGAGAGGTGAAGAGCTTATGTGGGGTTTGTTTAATGGGAAGTTATTTTCTTTAAATCTGGGCAGGCTGTGTATGGTGCTCAGCAACGAGCCGTCCTGGAGTATGGGATTTTGACATCCAGTCTACTCTCTACCTCCGTCTGCCCAAGCTCTGAACACTCTTTAGCTTAGAGCTCATGCTGAACACAGGAGACAGTGATGGGGCTTGATGGATAGTAAAAACTCGCTCCGTGACCAGTCAAGGTGAAATTGAACAGGAGTAGTTGTGAATTTTCCTACAAGAGTAAAAAACAGTGGACATACTGACACTGACATGCATTCATTTATTGAGCAAAAATGTATTGAGTGCCTACTGTAGTCCAGGCACTATGCTCAGGCCTGAAGTTACAAAGATTGATTCCCTGAAACTCAACAGAGCAGAGAAACCAGATCAAAAACCATCACAGCAGAAACACAGAAATGTGGCATAGCACAATTCTGAAAAGAAGAAGGAATCATTCCTGAGTTAACACGCAGTTACAAAAACGGTTTTGCAGTTTTGTGTGTTAGAGAATAAATCTCCCAAGACTCATCTTTGACCAAATCTCTTCTAGTCATTTTTTTTTCCTTTTCCTGAAATATCAGCGTTTAGAATTAGAAAGTTAGTGAAGACTATATGTTTAAAAACTGAATTTTTTAAAATTTCTAGACAGACAGACCAAGAATTTGCTACAATATAAGTACAAGTACCATACTCTTTATAAACTTATTTGATAAGATAAATATATTCAGAAAATAAAAAATGAAAGATAAAAATATTATTTAAGAAGACATTTTGATATGCCATTTTGGATAAGATAATTCCACGGTGAATAGAGAATGACATTGTTTTCAGAGTCAACCATATGATACAGAATGTTGACCGACTATATTTGAAATTCAGTTGTACAGTTTTGAATCACGTGGTCCTCTGTTAAGTGTATATGTGTATGTGTGAGCATGCAGTTGTGTCTGAGTGCCACAAAAAATAAATCATACAAAAATAGTTATGTGAAAGTATTTCAATAATCTAAAATGGAACCATGGGATGAGAAATGGAGGCATGCGACTTCAGGAACACATCCAAAATTTAAGAACTAAGAGAATGATTTCCATTAAATACCTGATTGCAGAAGACCAAGACTTCTCTCCCGACCAGGGTATATCCGCAAGAATCTCTCCTCGTCCTCAAGCGAATAAACTTAGTCCTTGGGCTTAGGCTCAATGTCCTCCTCTTTGCACTCCCTGCCCATAAATATAGCCTGTCCTAAACTCTCAACACATGTGCCTATAGCTTGCTACCACATTCATTACCCAAATTGCAATCCCCCTACTATTTCCAAATGAACTCAATTTCTGGTCATGTGACCTTGCCTCAGTTTATCACCTTTATTTGGGTTGACAGTATACATTTATACTAGATGGATTTTAAGTAATTATAGAAAAATGTCTTTAAGCTTATTTGTTTGGTTTTTCACATGCTACATTATGTAGCAAATTATCATACACAAAGTCCAATGTAGCTCTAATTTTCTTAGTTCCTTCTTTCTAACATCTTTAGGCTCTTGGAATTTCTTTCTCTGCTATTTTAGAAATTTTTGAGATTAGATCATTTATCCATTACAGTAAAAACATCTAAGAAAGTAATATTCCTCATTGTATTAAACATTCAATTAAGGCAAGTACTGTAAGGTCAATCAATATTGTAATTGGGAAAAGATTATATTATTGTTGGCTGCTTTTGTCATACTGCCCATGGGCTATGTGCCAGATTAATAAAAATACTCAGTATTTGGTGTCCCTGATATTTCGTATCTTTGCTGCCCCTGAACTGGGGCCAGTATATTCTCTTTGAGGTTTGTAATTCATTATTCCGCAAGTCAAATCTCAAATTGATCTACCTTGACTGTGATTAGTAATTGGTAGAATTGACATTGATCAAGTAGATTGTTTTTGGCATATTCATAAAACATTTATTGTATCTATAAAAAGAGACAGAATCACATTTTGTTTCTGGTAGAAAAAGGGATTTCAATTTGTTACTTTATGACTGAGTTCAATGAACTACAGCTTAAGGGCCAAATATGACTTGCAGCCAGTTTTTATATTTAATATTTTATTGAAACACAGCCACACCCATTCATTTGCATATTACCTGGGCTGTTTTGGGGGTGGGGCTACAAGGTCAAAGCTGAACAGTTATGACAAAGCCAATATTTACTTGCTGTTTGGTCTTCTATGGAAAATGTTTGCTGACTCCTGCTGTAAGAAAAAATAAGTTTGAATTTTAGTTTGTTGTCTGGAACTTTCATTAATAATAATAAAAATAATAATTAAAAACTACTGCATGGCAGACACTGTTCTGATCACTATACATTGTTTAAGTTACTTCAGAGTCACAACTTATATATTTCAGAAGTATAGGTTATTTTAATATTAAAGATGACAGGACTGAAACATATAAAGGTCAATTCACTAGTCTAGGGTCACACAACTAACTAGCAATTACAGTGCGGGGTTTAAAACCCTAAGACCTAGCCCCACTGCCTACACTTTAACCACTATGATTGACAGACGTGATCTTCCTTAAGCTTTTTTTTTTTTTCCCTTGAGTTCACTGTCATCTTGATGTTTTAAATTCAGTTATCACATTACACATTATACTTTTTAAAGTGGAAAGCCACACTATGTCAAGAATGATTTTTTAAAAAGATTTATTTATTTATTTTGAGAGAGAAAGAGTGAGAGCAGGGTGAGGAAGAGCAGAGGAAAAAGGAGAGAGAGAATCTCAAGCAGACTCCCCGCTGAGTGCAGAGCGTGACCCAGGGCTTGATCTCATGACCCTGAGATCATGACCTGAGCTGAAATCAAGAGTCAGACACTTAACCAACTGGGCCACCCAGGCATCTCAAGAATGATTTTTTGAATATTATATTATCATATGTACTAGTAAAGTGACTTTTTTTAAAAAAAGATGCTGATATATTTAAAGTTCACCTGATTTCCCACAATTCTAAATATGAGGAAACTACTCACTTGCACTTTTTCCTTTCAGCAACAACACTGTAATAATTGTAAATATAATAACTCTGTGGCACTTTCTGATATTTTATGGTATCGGTTTATTTGTACTTTTTAAGTCCTTGGCATTTCAGTAACTAACCAGAACATTTGCTTAGCTAGACTATTTCGTTCGCAACCATTTCAACAAGGTTTCCCCCCTGTATATAAGAAGTGGGACCATTTGATGAGTTTAAGGAATAAGTCAGTCACATCAGGCCCTGCAGTAGGTACTGCTGTCACCCACCCAAATCCCTTCAGATCTCTTTTACCAACTCTCTGTACTCATATCCTAGGTCCTGGGGATTTTGCTGCTTGGAGTTGACACCTGACCTTTAGTGATGTGGCCCTTGGCACTAGAACTCTCCCACCTCTATGTAGGGAGGAAGAGGGAAGAAACGAAGATACAGTCAAGAAAAAGTAGGATGCACTCCAAGCTGATATTACAGATTAACAGATCTTAAATAAAGAGGGGGGCATGTCATAAAACAACAAGAACAGCAACCAACAGTGTAAGCAAAAAATTGGCACTTTTATTTCTATGATCTTCCCATATACAGCAGTAAATGAAGAAAAAGAAAGGAGGGAAGATAGTGTGAGCCTCTCTGGCAAAAATATCTCCTCAACCGCTATGTTCTTTTTTATTTTTCTTCCACATTCTTTACTACATTAAAGCTGCCTTGGCCTGGGGTGTCTAGGGAGCTCATTCGGTTGAGCATCTGACTCTCAGTTTCGGCTCAGGTCATGATCTCGCAGGTGGAGAGATCAAGCCCTGCATCAGGCTCTGAGCTCAGTGGGGCGTCTCCTTGAAGATTCTCTCCCTGTGCCCCTCCCCCCACCCATATGCTCTCTCGCTCTCTCTCTCTCAAATAAATAAATAAATCTTTTAAAAATAAAAAGCTGCCTTAGGCCTAATTTAACTTGAATTTGTGTGTGTGTGTGTGTGTGCGTGTGTACTTCTGTGTGGCTGAAGGTATACAAATATGTGTGTACACATGTGTGTATATCGACATAGAAACACTCATTCATACATATTGGTTTTCCTCTTTGGTAAAAAGAGTTGAGTAAGAAAAAAGTGTAACTTTTTGGTGGTCTTTAATTCTTCAATATTCTCAAATTAAAATTATGATACAAAAATATTGCATTCAATATTCATTGGTTCTTGCCAAACTGAAATAGATTTTTTTCTTTTCTTAATTAATTACAATATGTTTTTCAAGGTAGTTTTATAATTACTTTGATTTCATAATTTGCTTTTAATTACAAATTTGAGTATCCTAAAGCACTAAAGAAATCCAGGAGCTTCAGCTGATGTATGACTAATGACTAAGTTTTCATAGGATTGTTTGTAAGCTGGAGAAATCAAAGGGCTACACACTGAGTGAATAGAGCATTTCCCTTCCTACTCTATACAGAATGATGGTCTTCAAACTGGGGCGTCTATAACCTTAAGAGTATACAAAGTTCAAAGCATATAAGAGACTACATCTTTATGATCTAAGCATCCCATTTTTCTAAAGTTGATCTGCATCAGCAGAGATCTATGGCTCAGGTAGCATTTCCTTTCTCATATGTCCTTCACAAAGGGACTTTTCTCCTGACGTTCAAAAGAATGTCATATTTTACTCTGATTACATTTTGTTATGTCCTATAGCACACAATCCTGGGCAATGTGATAATTCCTGTCAATAATATATTTACAGGGAAGAATTGAATGAATCAAATGCCTAGCAACAAAACGCTTTTCAATTTAGGTTATTCTCAAATCATTATTTTAACAAAATTGAAGGAAAACTTAATCTAGTTATCTACTTATGAATAACTAAACACTTTTTTCTGATAAATCAGAGTAAGTTCTGAATGCAATAACAAAACTTTGAAGTAACGAGTTATATTGCTCTAACTTCTACTTATTTATGGAGACAAAATTTCTTAGTGTTTATACTTGTTAAGAGACAAAGGAGCAGGGGTAGAATTAATACTGCAATCATATCTCATTCCAATAATTGATAATTTGTGGTCATGAATATGTGTACTGATTGGAAAAACCAAAATTCCTCTCATTCCATTAAAAGCTATATTTTCAGTAAAATATTTTCTTTTGAGACTTAATAAAGATAAGAACTTATAAAATACTTCTCTTGTTTTAATCAGTTGTATATAATCGCACATTAATTTTTTTAAGTTTATGTATTTAAATAATCTCTACACCCAGTGTGGGGTTCGAACTCAGGATCCTGAAATCAAGAGCTACAGACTCTTCTGACTGAGCCAACCAGGTTCCCCTGAACATTGATTTTTTTTTAAAGATTTTATTTATTTATTTGACAGAGAGAGGCAGCAAGAGAGGGAACACAAGCAGGGGGAGTGGGAGAGGAAGAAGCAGGCTTCCCGCCAAGCAGGGAGCCTGATGCTGGGCTCGATCCCAGAATGCCGGGATCACGCCCTGAGCCAAAGGCAGACGCTTAATGACTGAGCCACCCAGGCGCCCCTGAACATTGATTTTTTTTAACAATAAAAGGACTTGCAGCTTCTTACCAAGATGGAGTTACATATGTGGTTTCTATCTCAATGTTCTCTATTCTGTTCCACAATTATCTTACTAATACTACCTTGATGTATGTGACTTTATAGTAAATCCTGAAATTAGATAATGCGGATGCTTCACCTGTCTTTTTTCAGAGCTCTTTAGGCTATTCCAATTTGCCTTTCCTTATCAATCTTAAAATTCATTGTAGTTTTTGCTGCAAAAATTTTTGCCACAGATTTTGATTGATTTGCATTTACTCTTTAGAGGGATTGAGGAAAATGAACATCTTGACTGAGTCTTCTTGTTGAGTCTTTTAGTTCATGAACATACTGTACACTGAAAATACAAGCTAGGTGTTTTCCATTTTCTTTTTTAATTCCCTGTTTCCCCTTCCCTACCCTGCTTGGTAATCGAGGACACCAACCTCTATAGACTACATCAAGGGCTTCCTTATCCTCTGGCTTCCCATTGGCTTGAGCCAAAGAGGACACCCATGAGAGATCAGAAGGCAGAAGATAAGGGAAGGAGTTTCATTACCAAAGGCACATATTCTATTGAGCAGCCTTCTTCCACAATTGCAACTCCTTCTGGACTTTTCTCCTTCAGGCTTACCACTGGCAACAATATTCACTATCCTTCACTGATTTTTCCTACGTCTGCCGAACCTTTGAAACTGACCCTTAATTAAACTCTCTTAAATTGTTCCTTTGGAATATGCCATCATTTTACTGCCATGATCATAACATTGTGCATGTGCTTTCAACTGTAGTGTCATTTAAAGACAACATGAATTTGAGTACACGCACACACAAACACAGAGTCTCTACTACTTGTAAATATATTTACATATTTGTGACTTAAATCAAATGACCAATACCCTTTAATGTGTATTTTCATTTTGCAGGACACAACTATGTTTGTACAGACAGAGGGATATTCACTTGCATTAACAGATCTTCATGTTCGATGAGCTTTCTCACAAGTAAAATGTGACATATAGTACATATAATAAATAGATAAGATGAAATGATTGTTTCTCCCTGGATCTAGAAAGTTTGAACTGTAAGATCAAGAATTTTTAAATGCAATACATGTTCTAAAAACATGGATTTTTGTAGATGTAAAAACAAAATTTAGGTGTAAAGTGTATTATTCTACTTGTAGTTTAAAATGTGGTCTGTAAAATTTAGCTTACTAAAGTGTATATTATAGTGTATATCACATTTGGAAAGGAGAAAACTGTGATGAGATCCATACAATGTGTTCCTTTAAACAAGAATGTATGTATTGCATTGAACTGGGAAGTATTAAATGTTATAAACTGTCTTCATTGTTATCAGTACTCTGATGGAGTACAAAGTAAGTTACCTCAAGGAGATAAAAAGCTAATGCCATCATTTTTCCATATATCTGAATTGTCACTGATGAGAAACTTCTAATTAGCATTTTGACCTTTAAGCAGATAATTCAGTAAAACTTTCATTAGTAGTAGATCAAGAAGAAACGGCAAATTAAAATGCAATTTTCTGACTTGTTAGAAAATCTGCTTACTGAGTTTAAGGATATCTATATATAATTATATAATTTTCATTATCAGTGAAACATGTTGATGAGAGAACCATTCAAAAATGTCACAAAGGATATATAAATTACAAAGTCTAAAAATTTAGATATTACTTTTTCTACATTACTAAAAGAACCAATTTCATGTAGAGTTGTTTAAAATGAGCTAAGAAATAATATGTACTATTTGCCCTAATTTCATTAAATTTTAAGTTATGCTTTCTTTTGGATATTCAAATATTATTATTGAGGTTGGCAGTGAATTTTTTTTAGAAATGAAACGGACAGATCTGCCCTTCTCACAAAATTTTCCACTAGTTTCTGGAGAGTAAGAAGTAAAAAAAAAATAGTTTTATTGTTTTTAACCACTTTTTATAGGTGGGCATGAAAATCACCAATTCTATATCTGACCAATTCTTCTATCTTAATTGTTTTATGTAACTATGTAAACAAATCTTTGCAATGTCAAGCTTGCAATGTCCTTACACTTATCACTAGCAGCCTTTTGGAAAACAGCAATAGATATCCTCCTTTTACAGATTGATTTCTCGTCGTTGAACAAATTAAAGTGTTACTGATGATGGCAATGATTCTGGCCCTCAGGACAACTCCAGCGATTACGTGTGTTTATGACGGCTACTGTTTGCTACTCCTGCCCTTTTGAAAAGCCCAAGGCTCACTCCCTTGCATAGTTAAGATCATTAAACGCATTCCATGGTTATAGTCTCCCTGCAATTGCATTGTGGGGTACAGCAACATCATGAGAAGATTAAGAGTATGACTGTCATTATTCCAAGTCTTATTTGCACAAATTTACTACAAGAGAAATACAAAAGTAAAATCCATTTCACATCAAGACTAATAGCCTGATATTGAATAATAGTAAGAAATCTTATTGTGAAACCTGGTGCCGGTGCATCATTGAGATGGATTATCCATGGGAGGGTTAAAGGTATTACAATTTCTAACTCTACTGGAATTAAAATTTTAAAAAGGTATTATAATTTTCAAGGCAGCCATGATTTAAGTTACGCATTTTCAGAACTTAAGTTTCACAGGTTGTGAAGTAAGAGACTTAAATCTATTTAATGAATTATCTATAAGTATTAGTGAACATTTGAGAATCATTTCCTTTTTCTTATATGGAAAATTTTAGTAAATGTCTACTACATTCTTAGAATGAAATATAGTCATTAACTGGTGTTCAATCCTTTATATGAAATAGGTTGCAGGCATTACATATAATTGGGGAGGTTATTTATACTATTAAGAGTCCAAGAAAATTGTATACCACGCCATCATAAAAAAACAAAACTTTTCTTAATTTATAGCACTCAAACTTCAGTATCTATTTCCTCTGCTCCTTGCTCGTGCACCAGTGCATTCAGTATGTGAATTTGAACTGTGTTGATAGAGCTTATGGAAATGACACACAGCATAACAGTTTAATGATTAAATGTGTTTATCAGAAATAGCTAAATATTCTTAAAGAAGAAGCACCAAACTCTAGATGTGGTTTCAATGAAACTAAGTATGATGTATAAAAATTCCATTTGCTTTAGAAAATTTTCATCAAAGTGTGTGCCAGGCCTGTCTGATGAAACAGCAAATTAAGGAAGCACGTCACGGAAGACCGAAAGTCTGAGAAAATGATACTTAAAATACATGACAAAGTTAAAGAACTATGAAGCTGATAATAAGAGAAGAATGAAATGGGAAAATTAGAAGGGAAGAAAAAGAGACTAGTTTTAAAAAGGGTCAATCTGTTACGCAGTCAGGTTCACAACTATGTCAGGCATATTACAATTTACAACTTATTTATAATTTCTGTGGGAGAGGACCCACTCAGGTTACTTTATTAATGGAGATATGTCATTTGTGTATATAATGAGGTAAGAAGGAAGGAATAGTATCAGTTGCTGCAAAACTAGAGCTCACAGAAAAGTGCAGTAGAATAATCAGCAGTAGGACGGTTGCGGTTCTAGCCCTGAGCAGCCACGATGGGTCTAAACAAGTCCTCCAAAAGTCGTCTCTGTGCCACAGTGCCGCCCTTTCCGTCCTGTTCTTTATTCTTCCCTACGACTTTACCGTAATACCAAGGAAGTGCTCTCTCTACTTCATGATCTTTTTCCTCATGACTAATTACACTTCTCGGCTTCTCCTTGTCTGGTTTTCTCTGCCTCCCCAGTTCCAACCACTCTACTCTCTACTAACTTTCCAGTGTTTCATGTTCAATTGTTAAAAAGAGATATCTGCTTGGGGCGCCTCAGTGGCAGAGTTGGTTAAGCGTTGGACTCTTGGTGTCAGCTCTCGGGTTCTCGAGTGGTGGGATCGAAGCCCACGTCAGGGTCTGCACTCAGCAAGGAGTCTGCTTGAAGTTCTCTCTTCCTCACCCTCTGCCCCTCCCCCCACTCTCTCTTTCTCTCAAATAAATACATTGATCTTTATAAAAAAAGAGAGAGAGATCTGCTTGAACCAGCCTGTCATGATCCTTTAACATGATTAAACACATGTTGAAGTGTTTCTGACAGGCTGAACATCTATTTCATACCCTACTCTTTAAGCACGAGGGTGAGTCTCAGGTTCTAGTTACTGTCCAAATATCTAACTCCGTATTGTACAGAGCACAGATTAACGTGTAATTCTGTGTGAAAAAGTCAAAAATTATAATGGATGTTAGAAAAATATGACTTTCCCTCTGGCCACCATCAATTTAGATGCATCTATCTACACATGCCCAGAGTCTGAAATGTTGATGAATTAGACTAACTTATGCAAAGTCCCAAATTCCCTGAAATTCCTTGTTTTTTTTAAATAATTCATGTATTTTAATAAGCAAATTTAAACTATGAAAAAATATCTAAAATAAAAACTGGAAATTCCCCATAATTCACCCTGAGAAAATTGTTATTAACAAATGGTTGTATCTTCCTTGTTAGTTTGCTAGGCATATCATAAAAATATTATGTTTTTCAAAGTGGGATAATAAAGCAATTTTCTATAACTTGGAGATTCATATTCATTCTAATGGAGCTACATAATATTCTATATAATGTATATTTAATTATTTTTGGCACTTCACTATTACAAAAACACTTTTATAAATATCTCTGTAGTAGTTATATATTTGTATATTTATGTACGAATTTCTACAGTATAAATTCTAAACTTAAAAGCATTGGATCAAGGAGTTTCTATAGATTAAGTCTCTATTATTTAGGTAACTTAAAATGTATCACACACTGGTAATACAAAGGTGAAAGTATTATACACCTTACACTCCTTTCATTCTCTTTTGCTATCGTTCTTCTGGTGTTTTCAACTCCATACTTTGATGCTGTTAGATTGCTCTTTTGCAAAACATCCTCACTCTAACTGTATCTAACCATCAGCCATCTCTGGACTTTTCCCAAGACAATCGTATGTTACAGGAAAAAAAATGGGCAAATGAATGAATGAATGAGCCAATGTACTCCTTTGGTTACCAAATTCAGTAGTTCCTAAAATATTCTGCCAAATTCTCTCTAGTTTTTCCTTGTTTTTCTCTACTTCCTGGCAATTATTCTTCACATTCTTCATAGAAATTACTCAAAATGACTCTATTCTTCATAAATCTTGAAATCCATATCCTCTCTTAGCAGATCATCTTGCCTTCACCATCATACAAAAGAAACCATGTGATCAGACCACTCTTAAAATCCGGGTATGAAACCATAGTCTTTTCCCCTTCCTGTAAAAACAAGAGTGTTGCCATTTCCTTAATCTAAAGTTTTACAGATTCCAAAAGCAAGGTCTTGTGTTTCCTGAAGATGAGAGGTTCTGGCTGGTAAAAGAAAAAAAGAAAAGGGAAAATCAATAGGGTCTAACCTTCTCATTTGTAGATTCAGAACCTCAATTTTTCACTAATCCTGAGATGAGCATCTCTGGAGTGCTGCCCTACACACACGTGCGCGCGCACACAGAGCAAAAAAATAAATAAATGAAATAAAATAATCCTAAAACAATAACGTGTACTTAATAAATCAGAAATATATATTTCTACAATAAGAAATTCAGCAACTATAGGCACTGGAGATTATTAGTCACCAGTCAATGACTCTTTTTCTTATACTGAGATGTAAGGAAAACTGAACTAAAATCTCAAGTTCAGTGAGCACAGGAACAATAAATGAAGTTACTTGCATGCTTAAAATATCTGATATATCTGCCTTCACAGTAGGAATATATAGGAGAAGGATACCCTCTTCCTTTATAATTAATTTTCTTTTAATTTCTGTTTTTACTCTGGATGTGAATCAATTCTCAGTGAGAATTGTTATTGCCTATTTTATATACCTTGTCTAATATAAAGTTAGGAGTGACTATTCTAAGAGTACCTCATGCTATTTCATAGGACCTCAAGAGTACTAAGTACCTACTATGTTCCATATACTCTTTCAGCCATTAGAACAATCCTTGGCTTTATACCTGTATTTCACACATATATACTGAAATTACGAAGGCTCTCTGTAAAGCAGAACCTGAAAAAACAGAAATATATTTGTCTTTATGTTTTATGAAATTGTATTTCTTTATTTTCCTCTGATTATTGACCTATGTTAGTTTTGGAACATACTGAATCTCTACAATGTTGTTTCATTTGTTGGATGAAAGCACTGAAGAAGAGACAGAACACATGGCAACTCATTACAGTGAATTAAATATCCTTTAATCTCCATGAGATCATATAAACATTAAATCTGATTGTGTTATTGCAGCAGGGTCTGAGGCAAAAGCTGAGTCTTTTGCTAGACAAATTTTTAAATGTCATTGCTTTAAAAATAAAATCCTCATTATGTCTAAGTTAAATGAAAAAGCTAAGTAAGGTGTGAGGGGCTACGCTAGAAAAAATACGTTGTCTACCAGAATTTTTGCTTCCGTCGGACAGCATAGTCAATCACTGACTCCATTACAAGATCAAAGGTCAATGGGCACTATCAATAGAAGAAATAGAAGGCGGAAAGAAATCCACTGATTGGCGCAAGCACTGGATGATTAGATAAGTGAGAAATGAACTGTTTTTATAATAGCAGTAAAAGTACATAACATGATATCTACCCTCTTAATAATTCTTTAATGCACAATGCAGTGTGAATGAAGAACATGTCCTATACCAATACAATAGAATATTATTCAGCCTTAAAAAAGAAGAAAACCCTCCCCACATGCAACAACTTGAAAGAACCTTGAGGACATTATACTGAGTGGAATAAGCCAGTCACAGAAGGAATAAACTTTTAAGCCATTGAGATTTGGGGGGTTGTGTTTCAGAGCAGCTAGTTTTGTTTTCCCTGATACAGTGAGTACATGCATTCATTTGAAAATGTGCATTTCTTATAAGTGGTCTTCTTGAAATATTGAAAAAATGAAGGACTCCTGACTTCATAAAGCTTACACTTTAAACAGAAGGAGAAAGGAAAAAAAAGAATTAAGCAAATAAATGGACATGCCTGATTTCTTCAACAGCTAAGCATCAGTAAGAAGAGTGAACTGAGATTAACTAAGGATGGCATGGTTGTAGCCTTTAGAAAGGACTTTCCTGCGATGCATATGGGAGCACGTCGTGGTCAAGTGTGAGTAGTGTGGAAGGAACGCCATGCCAAAGAACAAGAGCGTGGGCAAACACCTAGGGCTTGGGTGTGCTTGGCTGTTCAATTAGCAGAAAGGTCAGTATTTCTAGATCCTAAGGAGAGAAAAATGGAATGAGGAGGTGCTACAAACTGAGGTTCGAGTTGTTGCAAGAGACAACAAGCAGTACCTTCCAGTAAAGCACTTTGGATTTTCATTGAAAGACAATGAGAAACCATTAGAATGTTAAGCAAGGATGTTAGTGGCTTTGTTTTGTTCTATGGATCATTCTTATCTCTGTATCTGGTTGATGATAAACAAGAGTGGAACTTTGGAGAAGAAGACTATGCTGCAGTTTTCTAGGCAGGAGATGAAGATGGCCACAGTCAGGATGCTCACGGTGCAGGTGGAGAGTACTTGCTCGAGTCATCGCAATTTCTATTGAAAGCATATTCACAGTGGAATTTACAATTTCATGTCCTCAAATATTATTCAGACAGAAGTTCTATTATTAGTAAATGGAAGGAAATATTTATCAACTGCAGATGCTTTTCTGAAGTGTTTTGGTAGAGACGTAAGAGTTATGTATATTAGGTAATCTTCTCATATTAAAAATTAAACAATAAATTTCAAAAGTGAGCAAAAGTGTATATGATTTTAAAACTCTCAAACAAAAGGCAAATCAATGGGTAAGTGGTTCATCAAATATTTGTATGCCTTCATCGGCTCTATTTAATTGAGTATAATGAAGTCGCATAGATTTGCACGAAGTTTTTGCCTGTCTTTATTGAATTGCATTTACTACAAAGTGCTCTTAGAAAATGACAGATTGACAGACACAGAAACTTCACACAGGAAGCTTCAAGTTGTAATATTTTTTTCCCAACAAGAATGTTATCAGGATTTTTATCTCTACATGAAATAAGTCACTAACACTTTGGTACTCTATTAAAATGTAGTGTCACTTTGATGAATTAGGTAATGGGCTGACATCAATACATCAAAACAATGAGTTTCGGGAAAGATTCAAAAAGCCTTATGAGAGGAGTTAAGATGGCGGAGGAGTAGGGGACCCCTTTTTCAGCTGGTCCCCTGAGTCGAGCTGGATAGGTACCAGACCAGCCTAAATAACCACGGAATCAGCCTGAGACGCAGGATGATGCATCTGGATCTCTACAAATGAACATCTCCAGCGCTGAGTATTGAGGTACGAAGAGGGGAGCTGTAAACCGTACATGGATATCGGAAGATAAACGGAAGGGGGAGGGAGCCGCCGCGTTTGGGCGCC